>NW_027195880.1:0-126394 GCF_038502225.1 Cherax quadricarinatus | reverse complement strand
TGGTACTAGTAGTGTGGAACACTGGTACTAGTGATGAAACTGGTATGTTGGGAGGGAGTTTTTTTTTATATTTTATTTAAAACAATACAATACATTAAATAGATAAAAGAACACATTATCAGTTCTTACACAGAATTATAAATTTCATTAACAAAACACACAGACATTTAACTTTGTGCTAACACAAACTGTCCCACATCCCCAATGCATTATATCCCATGCACCTATGTTAAGCAAGAACACGACTACATTACAATATGCATTATTATTATTATTAACAAAGACGCACCAAGCCTACAATATGCATTTATATTCCACTTTGTTATTTATATATTAATAATCCTTATACGTTTAATAGATTAACGTATTTTATTGAAAGTAATGCAAATACAAGATGATTATAAAACACAGAACCGATTAATACACAAGAATCCAACACAATGACACCTCAACCAGGTCGTCTAAATACATGCAAAAGAGTAATATTACATAGAACAATGTAACACTGCCAAGTCAAACACATACACTGGTAACACTCCCCAGACTTTGATTTTTTATTTTTATTAGAAACCTTACAAAAGTACAAAGGATGCATAATAAAGTACAGGAATACAAAACATTCTTTTATTCTACTAGTACCAGGTTATTCCTGGCGGGAACAAGTATTATAACATCTTGTTATAGCAAAACAATACACGCTAAGACAAACCTCACTAAAGTTTATCAGTCATTAATAGTTGCCGCCAAGCCATTGTACCCAAAGAAAACACACCAAAAAGAAACTTTACATAGTTTAACAATATAAAATGAATACCTGACATGTCCTATTACAACAAAAACATCATACAAATGTACTACATCACAAGATTAACCAAAACTACCATAACCTCTACAAAACAAAACAAAACCCTAACATACCCGCTATGACAGGGTACAGATTATTGGTTAAGTTATGGTACATTAGATCCTAACCAATAGGAAACCGGAAGGAACATATGATTCCTTACACAATAACCATAGAGAAACAGTATTTTACTATTATTAATATGTTAACCCTCTAATACAATAATGCTGATACAGAAAACAGAACAACATGCATGTAAAATACAATAATAAAAGAATCCAAAACAAGTATTTATAACAAACCTCGGCACATTAAAGGGTTTATAACCAAACCCTATACATAATTATACCTCCCACATATGTATATAAACCCAAAATCTTGTCCACAAGACTTTGTTGGTTTAACCCCATAAAAACATGGTATAGACCCAAAACCTATACATACACTTAAATTTTTTCACATAGAACCTTCATCTGACAATAAAAGTTAAACGTAAGACTAGAGTAGTAATAAGGATAAGGCTGCTGTAATGTGCCAGTCCCAAAAGAACTGACACGTATCTCAGAAAAATTTTGTGTTGATACCAACGTGCCAATCTAATTACTTAAAAACGAGATCCTAAGGGCTCGGTATCCTGGCTTTCAAGGAAATTTTAAACCCAGTGAACATAACCATCAGGCTTAGAAATGTAACCCTGGAAACCACACTTATATCTCACTATGACAAACATTCTCGTGAAACATGGCGTACCATCCATACCTAATTCTCACTACCTTCCTCTTACACACTACATCAGTTCCAGATAAAACCAAAAACAACCCCCCCCCTTTACATCCCCCCATAAGGAGACCACTCCTTTGTCCATCCTCAGGGACCCCGCCTAAGGGAACCCACAGTGAGATTCCTATAACCTTCCGGGAAACTTTTTTCCCAAGACGCCCCATAAACCAACTTATTCCTACACTTCGTCCTATAGAATCTGGCCGCCAACGCTTTTATCCTCATATCACCCCTTAATCCCCTCATTCCCCATGAAATGTCCAGATAATCCACTATGATATACATTATAGCCCTTCCAACATCCCTAGGCACTTACATCTAGTAGTAAAGCCCTTAAAAGCGGCAAACGACCCCCCCCCAACAGTCTGATAACCCCACCCATCCATGATCTCACCCCCTCCAAGGAGGTACAAAAGAAGACCACATGAAACGCCGTTTCAACATCACCACAAAACTGACAAAAAGCCTCTTCCACAAACCCCATACTACGTAACACCTCCTTGGAAGCCAGAATCCCCATGATAAACCTATATACTAATTCTCTTACTCTAGCCGGTATCCGAAGCTTACTAAAATCTTTCCAAATAACCCCCCAATCATACGTTGGATACACGGCTACCCCTTGCATAATTCCTTGACCTTTCACTACCCTCACCAACCGTTTCACTTTGATTTTATCCACCTGTTGCACTGTCAATAAAAATCTCAACATATCTTCACAAACCCTCAATTCCTTCCCACTCCACCATTTACGTGCCTCCTCCATAACTCTTCCTACTTTAGCGCCCCTCACACTCCCTTCCCTCATATACCTCCACTTGATATATACAGCCATTACTCTCAGTCCTAAAGGCAACAAACCTAAACCCCCTCTCCGAACATCCGTCATAACTACCTCCTTACTTAACCATGCCCTCCCAAATCCCCACACGAACTTCAACACCCTCCTCTGCATTTCCACAATATCTCATACCTCTAAGGGAAAAACCTCTGCCACCCCCCATACCTTGCTATAGACAAGTGAATTTACCACCACTACCCTCTGATGTAAAGCTAAGTCCCTCGCACTTAAACCTCCTAGTCTACTTAAAACCTTACCCGTGACAGACTCCGAATTTACCCTTCTGCATGCCTGCTCTTCCGCCAAATACCATATCCCACATACCTTGATTCTGTCAACCACTGTCCATCCTAACCCCATCCCCAAGCCCCCCCCTATCCAATTACCGACCTCTAGTAACCTTGATTTCACCGTATTAACTCTCATTCCGGTATTCATACCAAACATCTGAATCACACTACCCACCCTCCTTAACTCCTCCTTACCCCTTAGCAAAACAGTAGTATCATCCACATACCCAACGATGCCCCCTTTGCACCCCCCTTCCATCTCCTGATTGTTCATTACCCTCTCAACAGACTCATAAAAAGGATTCTGCACACACGCAAAGAGCAGCTGTGACATCGGACAGCCCTGCCTCAAACCTCTCTCCATTGGTACACTTTCACCCAACCTCCCATTGACCTGTACCCTCACCTCTGCCCCATCATACAGGGTGTTCACCCACCTCACTACCCCCTCCCGAAACCCCAACCTCTCTAAGCAAACCCCTAAGAAATCTCTGTCCACGCAATCATAAGCATTCACCCAATCTAAACCTAGTATTCCCCCTCCCGTACATCTCTCTAGAAAATCCCTAATCAAACCATGTCCATCCCTCATCCTTCTTCCCGGAATTCCCAACTGTCCCCTATGTAACACTAAACCCAACACTTTCCTCATTCTGTTGCCCAAAACCTTAGCAAAAATCTTGTAATCCGAGCACATTAACGTAATCGCGCGGTAATCATTCAAAACTCGGCATTCCTTCTTTTTGGGCACTAAAACCGTGACACCCGTTCTTTGTGATTTCCCCATCCTCCCACTACTTAACATACAATTCAAAACCCCCACCAGACAATGCCGTACACTCCCCCAATGATACCTATAAAAATCGTTTGGTATTCCGTCTATGCCTGGGGTTTTACCCTGGCACATCCCAAAAACTGCCTCCTCCACCTCCTCTACATTAATACTACCCTCGATTCTGTCACTGTCCTGCTCACTTAATACCCTATTAAACCCTTCATCCCCAAACCGTCCCTCACCCACTCCCCCGCCAACCCTCCTCCACTTCTCCCTAAACCAAAAATCTGCATACAAACTAATATTTTCCGTGGTGGATAGGCCTTGACCCTCCTCAAAGCCACCCCCCCCTGTACCTGCCTCAATATACGCCAAGGTGGTCTTCGCCTGCCGTTCCTTAAACCTCCTTAATAGAAAACCCGATGGCCTATCTCCCCTTAAGACATCCTCCAGCCCTGCCCTAACTCGAATTGCCTCAAATTTTTCATTGTGAATTTCCGCCAACCTATTTCGCAAACGTTCCATGTCCTCACTCCGCCCCACCCGTTCCTCTGCATAACAGTCATTTAACTGACCCTCAAGATAATTTTGTAGGCCATAGCTCCACCTAGCCATCTCCTTACCCCGTACTTTAAAAAATTTCGCAATTTCAACTTTAGCCCTCATTTTCCACCAATCCAGCAAATCCATTTCCATATTCCTAGTCTCCCAAAAGGATTTCCACCAATCTTCAAACCCCGTAGGGTCACCCTCGTCCCTAAGTAGCCTCACATTTAATTTCCAGTATCCTGCATAAACTCTCACTATGCCATCTACCCTCAAATCTGCTATAACAGCACGATGATCAGAAAAACCCACATCGATAGTCCTCACCCTCTCCACACCTATGCCCTGCCTAACATAAATCCTATCTAACCGTGCCTCATATCCCCTACGAATAAAAGTGTGCTCCACTCCATATCCCCTACTTCCCACCACATCTACCACTCCAACATCTCGCAAAACATCCCGCAGAACCCCCAAAACACAACCCGCCCCCCTCGGAACCACATCACCCTTCCTAATGACACAATTCCAATCCCCACCAATCACCGTAAAAGCAGGTAAACCTCTCAAGTGATATACCAGAACCTCGCGTACAAAATCCACCTTCACTCTAGTGTTACTAGTTGCTGGCATGTACACACCTACAAAACTAACCCTCCTGGCCCCCCAAAACCCATCCACCCTGACAACCCTCCCACCCCCCCCCTCCTCCCAACCCAGGATACGCAAAGGACTGGTCTCCTTTACCGCCACAGCCACACCTCCTTTCAACCTCAAAGCATCACATGTAAACAACCTATAACCTTTCAACAACAACTCACATCCTAACCTATGGTTATGTTCCTGCAAAAAACAGACATCAATACTAAATCTCCTCAAAACCCACTCTAACCATACCGTCTTGACCTCGGTTTTAAGACCGTTTACATTGAAAGTTACACACCTGAATTTTACAAGAATGGCGGCTTACCCCTGTGCCGCTGAGGCTTACTTGGTCCTCCTTTCATAGGTCTCGGTTCTTCTCTATCAATCCCTCGTTCCTGCCCTCCAACCCCTCCCTGTCCCTTCCCACCTAGCTTCCCATTCCCCCCTCCTCCCGGACTTGCCTTTGCTACCACAGCTGCCCACATCTTCTTCCCAGGCCTCTGCACTGGTGTGAGGACTTCGTCCATGTCTGATGCCCACGCTGATCTCTTGCGGGAGCTACCCTCTACACACATTTCTTCTGCAACCACACCTTCTTGATGGACCTCCACCACCACATTGCTCTCCTTTCGAACCTCACTTAAGTCTTCCTTACCCTGCTTCTGTTCATCCATCACCTTGTCATCACCTGACCTCACATCACTTTCCACACCATGCTCCGACTCTTCCAAAAAATCCTTCAGCACAGCCTCCAAAATCCCGTCCTGAGCTGACTCTGCATTATCTAACGGTCTATCTGACAGCGATATTCCCTCCCCCCCGTTTCCACTGGTAGTGTAACACACGTCTCCAAAACCACCTCTGCCCTGTCGACCTCCTCACTCCATAGGCCTGTACCCCGGCTTTCCACTTCACCCGTCATAACATCCGTGGCTTCTAATGGCGTATCCACAGAAGCTGTCTCCTGACGCCTAGGGCCCTGTCTCCTGGGGCATTGTGCCACCATGTGCTCATAAGAGTCACATAAACGGCACGTCTTCCTCTGCCCCGCATAGTGTACAAAAACCTGTGTTCTATGGTTATGCAATGTAAAATATGATGGTATCGGCCTCCTCAGGGTCATTTTCAGTGTGAAGGATCCTTCCGGCATCCCCTCATAAGGGCCGTCCCTCCACATTCCCATGCTCGTCGAGTGTACAGTCCCATAACCACTGAACACATCTTGTAGGCTGTAGGCTGTTGCCTCAAAAGGTACATTCCTTACCTTCACCCAAGTAAAATACTTAGACACATCATGCAAGCATACTTCCAATGCCGTGTTGATACTCATCCGCCTTTCTTGAAATTCGTCGACGATGGTATAATAGAAGTCAGCCCTCATGAACTTCACGAAGACCCTTGACATACCATTCAGTGCCACACCATACAGCTCTTCATTGGGGATGCCATAACAGTCCCTGATAATGTTTGGCAGGAGAACGTTCATCGTGGCGTTGCTTAAAGATCCTCTAACCAGCTCAATGCAGACAGTATTTATGCGCCGGTACAGTCGGTCCGCCATCTTGGTGCTAATGCTATGTTTTCCTCACCAGGTGGCGTGCAAGAGAACCTGTAGAAGCGTCCTCTCTCCCCGCAGGTCGAGAGACGAATGAACATTTGGAATTGCATGTTTAAATGTGTAGAAGCTTACATGTGTTGGATTTTTGAGACTAAGTTTATACCTATGGCTTTGTAGTCATTTTGTATGTCTTTGTGACTTTTCTGTATCACCATTGTTGTGTAATACATATTGTTAAGTAACTGAACCATTAGGACAATTACATAAATTAATGTTTTGATCATTGTTGTGTGACATTAGGCAACATTCGTTGTTTATAGTGTGTTAGGTTGTAAATAGTGGGGTGGTTGGATAACCACGGGGGGGGGGGTAATATGTTTGTATAATATGTTCAGTGCAATGAATTGCATGGTCTGTAGTCGATTATTAAGTACCATTTCGAGGGATGTGTATATAAAAGTGTTGTTCATATCATGTAATTCTGTTGGGTAGCTCCAACAGGTTTGTGTTAAATGATAGGATGAGGGAGCATAGAGGAGGGGGGGGGTGTACCCACACAGAGTTGTGGTGTGTAATGTTAGCTGTAGGGAGGATTGTGTTAATTTATAGCCTTAAATGAGTTTTATATATTATATTTTTGTAATGTCATGTTTTAAATAAAAAAAAATCATTCTCTACTGACTGTAGAATGACAAGTGTTACGAGTATGGCCATACACGTTAAATTTTATACTAGGATGTGCTCTTTTTTATTATATACATATATATATATATATATATATATATATATATATATATATATATATGTCAATGCTAATATTATTCTATTGTTAGGCGTTATATTAAGAATGTGAGTTTCATGTAGTGGGAAACTACTGGTTGGAGCGCCAGTTACTAGTTCAGGTACTGATAAGATAAGATAAGATTTCGTTCGGATTTTTAACCCCGGAGGGTTAGCCACCCAGGATAACCCAAGAAAGTCAGTGCGTCATCGAGGACTGTCTAACTTATTTCCATTGGGGTCCTTAATCTTGTCCCCCAGGATGCGACCCACACCAGTCGACTAACACCCAGGTACCTATTTGCTGCTAGGTGAACAGGACAACAGGTGTAAGGAAACGTGTCGAAATGTTTCCACCCGCCGGGAATCGAACCCGGGCCCTCCGTGTGTGAAGCGGGAGCTTTAGCCACCAGGCCACCGGGCCACCTACTGACGTCTCCCTCAGTCACGTGACCAACCAGACGTTGGCTTACCACTCAGTGGTACCGTCAGTAGGTTCACCACCCTTGCTCTGAGTAGGTTCACCACCCTTGCTCTAAGTAGGTTCAAAGCACCTGCTCAGAGGAGGTTCTCAGCCCTTGCTCAGAGTAGATTCTCAGGCCTTGCCCTTGCTCTGAGTAGGTTTCCACACATTCTCAGAGTTTGTTCATACACTCTTCTGAGCACATTCAAGCACTCAGCCTTTAATACATTCCCTCGCTCAAGAAGATTATAGTCCAAGACTTTTATGTATAACACTCGGAGAGAGAGAGAGACAACTTTGTTTTATATGGATTCTTTTATAATAAAGATCACATTTTATTTAGCCGGATCAGTCTCCTAATGATAATCCCCATATTAAATTGATATGTGTCTAAGGACAACTAGACGAGAGCTAGATTCGACGTCTTGTTACAGAAAGCGGCCAAAACAGGCCCATAGACATGTCCCCAGGTGTAACAACAAGGAAGGTGTAGTTGTAATTATCATGAAGTGCTGTAATTTGTTGACTAAAACATTAACTATCTTAACTTGTATTTTTGAGTTGATTTTATGGTTAAGTTAATCTAAAACATGGTTGTTAAATGTTTAGACAGGGACGCAATTTCAGTGCTTGACCTAGACGCTATTGTCCGAAGATACGTCCCTGATGAGAGATGGTTGGTGTGGTGGGACATAGTCGGTGTGGTGGTAGATGATTGGTGTGATGCTAGATGATTAGTGAGATAGCAGATGTTTGGTGTGGTGGTAGATGATTGGTGTGGTGGTATATGGTTGGTGCAGTGGTAGATGACTGGTGTGGTGGTAGATGATTGGTGTGGTGGTATATGGTTGGTGCAGTGGTAGATGACTGGTGTGGTGGTAGATGATTGGTGTGGTGGTAGATGATTGGTGTGATGCTAGATGATTAGTGAGATAGCAGATGTTTGGTGTGGTGGTAGATGATTGGTGTGGTGGTATATGGTTGGTGCAGTGGTAGATGACTGGTGTGGTGGTAGATGATTGGTGTGGTGGTATATGGTTGGTGCAGTGGTAGATGACTGGTGTGGTGGTAGATGATTGGTGTGGTGGTAGATGATTGGTGTGATGCTAGATGATTAGTGAGATAGCAGATGTTTGGTGTGGTGGTAGATGATTGGTGTGGTGGTATATGGTTGGTGCAGTGGTAGATGACTGGTGTGGTGGTAGATGATTGGTGTGGTGGTAGATGATTGGTGTGATGCTAGATGATTAGTGAGATAGCAGATGTTTGGTGTGGTGGTAGATGATTGGTGTGGTGGTATATGGTTGGTGCAGTGGTATATGACTGGTGTGGTGGTAGATGGTTGGTGTGGTGGTAGATGATTGGTGTGGTGGTAGATGATTGGTGTGGTGGTAGATGATTGGTGTGGTGGTAGATGGTTGGTGTGGTGGTAGATGATTGGTGTGGTGGTATATGGTTGGTGTAGTGGTAGATGATTGGTGTGGTGGTAGATGATTGGTGTGATGGTAGATGATTGGTGTGGTGGTAGATGGTTGGTGTGGTGGTAGATGATTGGTGTGGTGGTAGATGGTTGGTGTGGTGGTATATGGTTGGTGTAGTGGTAGATGATTGGTGTGGTGGTAGATGATTGGTGTGATGGTAGATGATTGGTGTGGTGGTAGATGGTTGGTGTGGTGGTAGATGATTGGTGTGGTGGTATATGGTTGGTGTAGTGGTAGATGATTGGTGTGGTGGTAGATGATTGGTGTGATGGTAGATGATTGGTGTGGTGGTAGATGGTTGGTGTGGTGGTAGATGATTGGTGTGGTGGTAGATGGTTGGTGTGGTGGTATATGGTTGGTGTAGTGGTATATGACTGGTGTGGTGGTATATGGTTGGTGTGGTGGTAGATGATTGGTGTGGTGGTAGATGATTGGTGTGGTGGTAGATGATTGGTGTGGTGGTAGATGATTGGTGTGGTGGTAGATGGTTGGTGTGGTGGTAGATGATTGGTGTGGTGGTATATGGTTGGTGTAGTGGTAGATGATTGGTGTGGTGGTAGATGATTGGTGTGGTGGTAGATGATTGGTGTGGTGGTAGATGGTTGGTGTGGTGGTAGATGATTGGTGTGGTGGTAGATGGTTGGTGTGGTGGTAGATGATTGGTGTGGTGGTATATGGTTGGTGTAGTGGTAGATGATTGGTGTGGTGGTAGATGATTGGTGTGGTGGTAGATGATTGGTGTGGTGGTAGATGGTTGGTGTGGTGGTATATGGTTGGTGTAGTGGTATATGACTGGTGTGGTGGTAGATGATTGGTGTGGTGGTAGATGGTTGGTGTGGTGGTAGATGATTGGTGTGGTGGTAGATGGTTGGTGTGGTGGTAGATGGTTGGTGTGGTGGTAGATGATTGGTGTGGTGGTAGATGATTGGTGTGGTGGTAGATGATTGGTGTGGTGGTAGATGATTGGTGTGATGCTAGATGATTAGTGAGATAGCAGATGTTTGGTGTAATGGTAGATGATTGGTGTGGTGGTAGATGATTGGTGTGGTGGTAGATGATTGGTGTGGTGGTAGATGATTGGTGTGGTGGTAGATGGTTGGTGTGGTGGTATATGACTGGTGTGGTGGTAGATGGTTGGTGTGGTGGTAGATGGTTGGTGTGGTGGTAGATGGTTGGTGTGGTGGTAGATGATTGGTGTGGTGGTAGATGATTGGTGTTGTGGTATATGGTTGGTGTAGTGGTAGATGAATGGTGTGGTGGTAGATGGTTGGTGTGGTGGTAGATGATTGGTGTGGTGGTAGATGATTGGTGTAGTGGTGGTAGATGATTGGTGTAGTGGTAGATGATTGGTGTGGTGGTGGTAGATGGTTGGTGTGATGGTAGATGATTGACGTTATAGTAGATGATTGGAGTGGTGGTAGATGGTTTGTGTGGTGGTAGATGCTTGGTGTGATGGTAGATGATTGGCGTCGTGGTAGATAGTTGGTGTGGTGGTAGATGATTGGTGTGATGGTAGATGCTTGGTGTGATGGTAGATGATTGGCGTCGTGGTAGATAGTTGGTGTGGTGGTAGATGATTGGTGTGATGGTAGATGCTTGGTGTGATGGTAGATGGATGGTGTTGTGGTAGATGATTGGTGTGAGGGTAGATGGTTGGAGTGGTGGTAGATGGTTGGTGTGATGGTTGGTGCGGTGGTAGATGGTTGGTGTGGTGGTAGATGGTTGATGTGGCGGTAGATGTTTGGTGTGGTGGTAGATGATTGGTGTAATGGTATATGATTGATGTGATGGTAGATGATTGGTGTAATGGTAGATGATTGGTGTGGTGGTAGATGATTGGTGTAATGGTATATGATTGATGTGATGGTAGATGATTGGTGTAATGGTAGATGATTGGTGTGGTGGTAGATGGTTGGTGTAGTGGTAGATGGTTGATATGATGGTAGATGATTGGTGTGGTGATAGATGATTGGTGTGATGGTAGATGATTGGTGTGGTGGTAGATGTTTGGTGTGGCAGTAGATGATTGGTGAGATGGTATATGATTGGTGTGGTGGTAGATGATTGGTGTAATGGTAGATGATTGATGAGGTGGTAGATGATTGGTGTGGTGGTAGATGGCCGGTGTGGTGGTAGATGGTTGGTGTGGTGGTAGATGGTTGGTGTGGTGGTAGATGATTGGTGTGATTTTAGATGGTAGATGATTGGTGTGAGTGGTAGATGGTTGGTGTGTTGGTAGATGATTGGTGTGATGGAAGACGATGGTGTGGTGGTGGATGGCTCGTGTGGTGGTAGATGATTGTGTAGTGGTAGATGGTTGGTGTGGTGGTATGATTGGTGTGGTGGTAGATGGTTTGGTGTGGTGGTAGATTACTGGTGTGGTGTGATGATTGGTGGTGGTATACGGTTGGTGTGGTGGTAGATGATTGGTGTGATGGAAGATGATTGGTGTGGTCCTAGATGATTGGTGAAGTGGAAGATGGTTGGTGTGATGGTAGATTGTTGGTGTGGTGGTAGAAGTGTGGTGTGGTACTGGATGGTTGGTGCAGTGGCAGATAGTTGGTGTGATGGTAGATGATTGGTGTGATGGTAGATGGTTGCTATGGTGGTAGCTGATTGGTGTTGTGGTAGATGGTTGTTGTGATTTTAGATGGTTGGTGTGGTGGTAGATGGTTGGTTTGATGGTAGATGTTTTGTGAGGTGGTAGATGATTGGTGTGGTGGTAGATGATTGGTGAGGTGGTAGATGGTTGGTGTGGTGGTAGATGATTGGTGTGATGGTAGATAGTTGGTGTGGTGGTAGATGGTTGGTGTGGTGGTAGATGATTGGTGTGGTGGTAGATGATTGGTGTGGTGGTAGATTATTGGTGTGGTGGTAGGTGATTGGTGAGGTGGTATACGGTTGGTGTGACGGTAGATGATTGGTGTGATGGAAGATGATTGGTGTGGTATTGGATGGTTAGTGTGGTGAGAGATGGTTGGTGTGATGGTAGATGGTTGGTGTGGTGGTAGATGGTTGGTGTGGTGGTAGATGGTTGATGTTGTGGTAGATGATTGGTGTGGTGATAGATGATTGGTGTGATGGTAGATGATTGGTGTGGTGGTAGATGTTTGGTGTGGTTGTAGATGATTGGTGAGGTGGTATATGATTGGTGTAGTGGTAGATGATTGTTGTGATGGTAGATGATTGGCGAAGTGGTAGATGATTGGTGTGGTGGTAGATGATTGATGAGGTGGTATATGGTTGGTGTGGAGGTAGATGGTGTAGTGGTAGAGGGTTGGTGTGGTGGTAGATGATTGGTGTGGTGGTAGAAGTTTGGCGTGGCGGTAGATGGTGTGTCTGGTGGTAGATGGTTTGTGTGGTGGTAAATGATTGGTGTGGTGGTAGATGGTTGGTATGGCAGTAGATGATTGGTGTGGTGGCAGATGGTTGGTGTGGTGGTAGATGGTTGGTGTGGTGGCAGATGGTTGGTGAGGTGGTAGATGGTTGGTGTGGTGGTAGATGATTGGTGTGGTACATGGTTGGTGTGGTGGTAGATGATTGGTGTGGTACATGGTTGGTGTGGTGGTAGATGATTGGTGTGTTGGTAGATGGTTGGTGAGGTGGTAGATGATTGGTGTGATGGTAGATGGTTGGTGTGGTTGTAGATGATTGGTGTGGTGGCAGATGTTTGGTGAGGTAGTAGATGATTGGTGTGATGGTAAATGGTTGGTGAGGTAGAAGATGCTTGGTGTGGTGGTAGATGATTGATTGGTGAGGTGGTGGATAGTTGGTGTGGTGGTAGATGATTGGTGTGATGGTAGATGGTTGGTGTCGTGGTAGATGGTTGGTGTGGTGGTAAATGATTAGTGTGATGGTAGATGGTTGGTGTGGCAGTAGATGATTGGTGTGGTGGTAGATGGTTGGTGTGATGGTAGATGGTTGGTGCTGTGGTAGATGGTTGTTGTGGTGGTAGATGGTTGGTGTGATGGTAGATTGTTGGTGTGGTGGTAGATGGTTTGTGTGGTGGTAGATGATTGGTGTGATGGTAAATGATTGGTGAGGTGGCAGATGTTTGGTGTGGCAGTAGATGATTGGTGTGATGGTAAATGGTTGGTGAGGTAGAAGATGTTTGGTGTGGTGGTAGATGATTGGTGTTGTGGTATATGATTGGTGTGGTGGTAGATGATTGACGTGATGGTAGATGATTGGTGAGGTAGCAGATGTTTGGCGTTGTGGTAAGTGGTTGGTGTGATGGTAGATGATTGGTGAGGTGGCAGATGATTGGTGTGGTGGTATATGGTTGGTGTGATTGTAGATGATTGGTGTGGTGTAGATGATTGGAGTGTTGGTAGATGATTGGTGAGGTGGTATACAGTTGGTGTGATCGTAGATGATTGGTGTGATGGAAGATGATTGGTGAGGTGGTGGATAGTTCTTGTGGTGGTAGATGATTGGTGTAGTGGTAGATGATTGGTGTGGTGGTGGTAGATGATTGGTGTAGTGGTAGATGATTGGTGTAGTGGTAGATGATTGGTGTGGTGGTAGATGATTGGTGTGTTGGTAGATTATTGATGAGGTGGTAGATGATTGGTGAGGTGGAATATGGTTGGTGTGATGGTAGATGATTGGTGTGATGGAAGATGATTGGTGTGATGGTAAATGGTTGGTGTGGTGGTAGATAATTGGTGTGGTTGAAGATGGTTGGTGTGATTTTAGATGGTTGGTGTGATTTTAGATGGTTGGTGTGGTGGTAGATTGTTTGTTTGATGGAAGATGTTTTGTGAGGTGGTAGATGGTTGGTGTGTTGGTAGATGATTGGTGTGATGGAAGATGATTGATGTGGTGGTGGATGGCTCGTGTGGTGGTAGATGATTGGTGTAGTGGTAGATGATTGGTGTGGTGGTAGATGATTGGTGGGGTGGTAGATGATTGGTGTGGTGGTAGATTATTGGTGTGGTGGTAGATAATTGGTGAGGTGGTATACGGTTGGTGTGGTGGTAGATGATTGGTGTGATGGAAGATGATTGGTGTGGTACTGGATGGTTGGTGCAGTGGCAGATGGTTGGTGTGATGGTAGATGGTTGGTGTGGTGGTAGAAGTGTGGTGTGGTGGTAGATGGTTGGTGAGGTGGTAGATGGTTGGTGTGATGGTAGATGATTGGTGTGATGGTAGATGGTTGCTATGGTGGTAGCTGAATTGTGTTGTGGTAGATGGTTGTTGTGATTTTAGATGGTTGGTGTGATGGTAGATGCTTGGTGTGATGGTAGATGATTGGCGTCGTGGTAGATGGTTGGTGTGGTGGTAGATGATTGGTGTGGTGGTAGATGGTTGGTGTGGTGGTAGATGATTGGTGTGATGGTAGATAGTTGGTGTGGTGGTAGATGGTTGGTGTGGCGGTAGATGGTTGGTGTGGTGGTAGAAGGTTGGTGTGATGGTAGATGCTTGGTGTGATGGTAGATGATTGGCGTCGTGGTAGATGGTTGGGGTGATGGTAAATGATTTGTGTGGTGGTAGATGTTCGGTGTGGTGGTAGATGGTTGGTGTGGTGGCAGATGGTTGTTGTGGTTAGAGATAAGTTAGAGATAAGATAGGTCCCCTTAAAAATAACTATGCGCACCTTACTGACAAAGAGAATGAAATGTGCTCGATTTTTAATAATTATTTTCTCTCGGTTTTTACACAGGAAGACACTAACAATATTCCAGTAATTAATTTTTGTAGTGGGCTAGAAGAAGATAAATTATGTAACATCACAGTCACTAGTGAAATGGTTGTGAAGCAGATAGACAGACTGAAGCAAAATAAGTCGCCGGGTCCTGATGAGGTTTTTTCAAGGGTTCTTAAGGAATGCAAAATGGAACTCTGTGAACCATTAACTAATATTTTTAATTAATCTCTTCAAACAGGTGTAGTGTCTGATATGTGGAAGATGGCTAATGTAATTCCTATTTTTAAAACAGGGGACAAGTCGTTACCGTCAAATTACCGCCCAATAAGCCTGACCTCAATTGTAGGCAAATTACTAGAGTCAATTATAGCTGAGATTATAAGAAGCCATCTCGATAAGCATAGCTTGATTAATGATACTCAGCATGGATTCACAAGAGGCCGGTCTTGTCTAACTAATTTATTAACTTTCTTCAGTAAAGCCTTTGAGGCTGTTGACCACGATAAAGAATTTGATATTATTTACTTAGATTTTAGTAAGGCTTTTGATAGAGTTCCGCACCATAGACTGTTAAAGAAAGTGGCAGCTCATGGCATTGGGGGAAAAGTGCTCTCGTGGATCGAGTCATGGCTCACTGACAGGAAGCAGAGAGTGTCCATAAATGGGGTTAAATCCGAGTGGGGATCTGTAACAAGTGGCGTTCCACAGGGATCAGTCTTGGGCCTGTTGTTGTTTATAATATATATCAATGATCTTGATGAGGGAATTGCTAGTGATATGAGATTAACAAGTTAAGGAAGCCTAGAGAACAAACGGATTTGTCAGTTAAAAATAGGAGAGGAGAGTTATTAAATGGAGAGTTAGAGGTATTTGGAAGATGGAGGGAATATTTTGAGGAATTGTTAAATGTTGATGGAGATAAGGAAGCTGTGATTTCGTGTTTACCTGGAGAGTTTACCTGGAGAGAGTTCCGGGGGTCAACGCCCACGCGGCCCGGTCTGTGACCAGGCCTCCTGTATAGGGCAAGGAGGAATAACATCTTGTAGGAGTGAGGAAGAGCCAGTTGTGAGTGTGGGGGAAGTTCGTGAGGCAGTAGGTAAAATGAAAGGGGGTAAGGCAGCCGGGATTGATGGGATAAAGATAGAAATGTTAAAAGCAGGTGGGGATATAGTTTTGGAGTGGTTGGTGCAATTATTTAATAATTGTATGGAAGAGGGTACGGTACCTAGGGATTGGCAGAGAGCATGCATAGTTCCTTTGTATAAAGGCAAAGGGAACAAAAGAGAGTGCAAAAATTATAGGGGGATAAGTCTGTTGAGTATACCTGGTAAAGTGTATGGTAGAGTTATTATTGAAAGAATTAAGAGTAAGACGGAGAATAGGATAGCAGATGAACAAGGAGGCTTTAGGAAAGGTAGGGGGTGTGTGGACCAGGTGCTTACAGTGAAATATATAAGTGAACAGTATTTAGATAAGGCTAAAGAGGTCTTTGCGGCATTTATGGATTTGGAAAAGGCATATGACAGGGTGGATAGGGGGGCAATGTGGCAGATGTTGCAGGTGTATGGTGTAGGAGGTAGGTTACTGAAAGCAGTGAAGAGTTTTTACGAGGATAGTGAGGCTCAAGTTAGAGTATGTAGGAAAGAGGGAAATTATTTCCCAGTAAAAGTAGGCCTTAGACAAGGATGTCTGATGTGACCGTAGTTGTTTAATATATTTATAGATGGGGTTGTAAGAGAAGTAAATGCGAGGATCTTGGCAAGAGGCGTGGAGTTAAAAGATAAAGAATCACACATAAAGTCGGAGTTGTCACAGTTGCTCTTTGCTGATGACACTGTGCTCTTGGGAGATTCTGAAGAGAAGTTAGTTGCAGAGATTGGTGGATGAATTTGGTAGGGTGTGCAAAAGAAGAAAATTAAAAGTGAATACAGGAAAGAGTAAGGTTATGAGGATAACAAAAAGATTAGGTGATGAAAGATTGGATATCAGATTGGAGGGAGAGAGTATGGAGGAGGTGAATGTATTCAGATATTTGGGAGTGGACGTGTCAGCGGATGGGTCTATGAAGGATGAGGTGAATCATAGAATTGATGAGGGGAAAAGGATGAATGGTGCACTTAGGAGTCTGTGGAGACAAAGAACTTTGTCCTTGGAGGCAAAGAGGGGAATGTATGAGAGTATAGTTTTACCAACGCTCTTATATGGGTGTGAAGCATGGGTGATGAATGTTGCAGCGAGGAGAAGGCTGGAGGCAGTGGAGATGTCATGTCTGACGGCAATGTGTGGTGTGAATATAATGCAGAGAATTCGTAGTTTGGAAGTTAGGAGGAGGTGCGGGATTGTCAAAACTGTTGTCCAGATGGCTGAGGAAGGGTTGTTGAGGTGGTTCGGACATGTAGAGAGAATGGAGCGAAACAGAATGACTTCAAGAGTGTATCAGTCTGTAGTGGAAGGAAGGCGGGGTAGGGGTCGGCCTAGGAAAGGTTGGAGGGAGGGGGTAAAGGAGGTTTTGTGTGCGAGGGGCTTGGACTTCCAGCAGGCGTGCGTGAGCGTGTTTGATAGGAGTGAATGGAGACAAATGGTTTTTAATACTTGACGTGCTGTTGGAGTGTGAGCAAAGTAACATTTATGAAGGGGTTCAGGGAAACCGGCAAGCCGGACTTGAGTCCTGGAGATGGGAAGTACAGTGCCTGCACTCTGAAGGAGGGGTGTTAATGTTGCAGTTTAAAAACTGTAGTGTAAAGCACCCTTCTGGCAAGACAGTGATGGAGTGAATGATGGTGAAAGTTTTTCTTTTTCGGGCCACTCTGCCTTTGTGGGAATCGGCCAGTGTGATAATAAAAAAAAATAAATAAATAAATGAGCAAATTCGCCGATGACACAAAGATAGGTAGGATAATTGATTCAAACGTAGATGTTAGGGAACTTCAGGAGGATTTAAACAAACTCTATTCTTGGTCAGAAAAGTTGCAGATGCAGTTCAATGTAGATAAATGCAAGGTTCTGAAGCTTTGGAGTGCCCATAACCCTAGTACTTATAAGTTAAATGATGTAGAACTTAGCCATACAGATTGCGAAAAGGACTTGGGGGTTATGGTGAGCAGCAGCAACCTTAAACCAAGACAGCAATGCCTAAGCGTACGTAATAAGGCAAATAGATTACTGGGATTTGTATCAAGAAGTGTAAGCAACAGAAGTCCAGAGTTCATACTACAGCTTTATACATCATTAGTAAGGCCTCACCTAGATTATGCAGCTCAGTTCTTGTCTCTGTATTACAAAATGGACATAAATTCGTTAGAAAACATTCAGCGTAGGATGACTAAATTAATACATAGCATTAGAAATCTTCCTTATGAAGAAAGATTGAAGACTCTTAAGTTACATTCACTTGTTAGACGAAGAATGAGGGGAGACCTGATCGAAGTGTATAAGTGGAAGATAGGTATTAATAAAGGGGATATTAATAAGGTCTTGAGGATGTCTCTCCAAGAGAGAACCCGCAGTAATGGATTTAAATTAGATAAGTTTAGATTTAGAAAGGACATAGGAAAGTATTGGTTTGGAAATAGGGTAGTTGATGAGTGGAACAGTCTACCTAGTTGGGATTATTGAAGCTGGGACTTTGGGTAGTTTCAAATTTAGGTTGGATAAGTACATGAGTGGGAGGGGTTGGATTTGAGTGGGACTTTCACATCAGAGCTTATTTCTTGGGTGGCATTGAAAATTGGGTTGGGCAAATGTTTTGTTAGTGGGATGAATTGTAAAGGACCTGCCTAGTATGGGCGAACAGGCCTCCTGCAGTGTTCCTCCTTTCTTATGTTCTTATGTTCTTATATGGTAGATGGTTGATGTGATGGCAAAGGATTTGTGTGGTGGTAGATGACTGGAGTGGTGGTAGATGGTTGGTGTGGTTTTAGATGGTTGGTGTGGTGGTAGATGGTTGGTGTGATGGCAAATGATTTGTGTGGTGGTAGATGACTGGAGTGGTGGTAGATGGTTGGTGTGGTTTTAGATGGTTGGTGTGGTGGTAGATGGTTGGTGTGATGGCAAATGATTTGTGTGGTGGTAGATGACTGGAGTGGTGGTAGATGGTTGGTGTGGTTTTAGATGGTTGGTGTGATGGTATATGGTTGGTGTGGTTTTAGATGGTTGGTGTGGTGGTAGATGGTTGGTGTGATGGTATATGATTTGTGTGGTGGTAGATGACTGGAGTGGTGGTAGATGGTTGGTGTGGTTTTAGGTGGTTGGTGTGGTGGTAGATGGTTGGTGTGATGGCAAATGATTTGTGTGGTGGTAGATGACTGGAGTGGTGGTAGATGGTTGGTGTGGTTTTAGATGGTTGGTGTGGTGGTAGGTGGTTGGTGTGATGGCAAATGATTTGTGTGGTGGTAGATGGTTGGTGTGGTGGTAGATGGTTGGTGTGGTTTTAGATGGTTGGTGTGGTGGTAGATGGTTGGTGTGGTTTTAGATGGTTGGTGTGGTGGTAGATGGTTGGTGTGATGGTAAATGATTTGTGTTGGTAGATGGATGGTGTGGTTGTAGATGGTTGGTGTGATTTTAGATGGTTGGTGTGGTGGTAGATGGTTGATGTGATGGTAAATGATTTGTGTGGTGGTAGATGGTTGGTGTGGTGGTAGATGGTTGGTGTGGTGGTAGATGGTTGGTGTGGTAGTAGATCGTTTTAAGCTGAAGGAATCTTGCAAGAGACAAGAATTATAGGAAGAACTAAAAGCCATAAAGGAAATTAAAAAAAATTACTTCTTCTCTTATTCCAAATCTAAGGGTAAAACAACATCCAGTATTGGGCCGCTGCTTAGGCGAGATGGAACATACACAGATGATAGACAAGAAATAAGTGAGATACTCAAGTCCAAATATTACTCAGTGTTCAGCGAGCCGCTGCCCATAATAAGGGTCGACAATCCAAATGAATTCTTTGTGAACGAAACCCAAAATTTGGTCATCTCAAAAATCTCGGATATTATTCTAACTCTACAGGACTGAAAAGGTAATAAATGACATGTTCACGCAATCTGCCCTCAGGCACAGACTCATGGAACTCCACCTTCATCAAGAACTGCAAGAAACCTTTGTCATGTTCCTTCAGCATTCTATGGAGAGGGAGCATGGGCACAGGGGTCGTCCAACACTTACTAAAAACAACAAACATAGCCCCACTCTACAAAGGTGGCAGTAAACAATTGCAAAGAACTCCAGACAAATAGCACTAACATCCCATATCATAAAAAAATTTGAAAGCGTTGTAAGAAGCAAGATAGCCAACCACCTAGATATCCATCAGTTACACAACTCAGGGCAACATGGGTTTAGAACAGGTTGCTCTTGTTTGTCCCAGCTACTGGACCACTATGACAAGGTCCTGGATGCTACAGAAGATCAACGAGTTACTTTGTGAAAACCTTCGACAAGTGTGACCATGGTGTAATAGCACACAAAATGTGTGATGAAGGAATAACAGGAAAAGCTGGTAGATAGATCTATAACTTCCTAACAAATAAAACACGAAGAGTAATAGTAAAAAGTGTAAAGTTCGAGGCAGCTAAAGTGAAAAGCACTGTTCCACAACGCACAGAACTCGCTCCCATCCCATTCTTTATCCTCATATCTGACATAGACAGAGATGTAAGTAACAACTCCGTGTCTTCCTTCATAGATGACATCAGAATTGCCATGACAGTGACCTCCATGGAAGACACAAACGAGACTCCAAGTGAACATCATGACAGTGACCTCCATGGAAGACACCACGAGACTCCAAGTGAACATCATGACAGTGACCTCCATGGAAGACACCGCGAGACTCCAAGTGAACATCATAACAGTGACCTCCATGGAAGACACCACGAGACTCCAAGTGAACATCATGACAGTGACCTCCATGGAAGACACCGCGAGACTCCAAGTGAACATCATGACAGTGACCTCCATGGAAGACACCACGAGACTCCAAGTGAACATCATGACAGTGACCTCCATGGAAGACACCGCGAGACTCCAAGTGAACATCATGACAGTGACCTCCATGGAAGACACCGCGAGACTCCAAGTGAACATTATAACAGTGACCTCCATGGAAGACACCACGAGACTCCAAGTGAACATCATGACAGTGACCTCCATGGAAGACACCGCGAGACTCCAAGTGAACATCATGACAGTGACCTCCATGGAAGACACCACGAGACTCCAAGTGAACATCATGACAGTGACCTCCATGGAAGACACCACGAGACTCCAAGTGAACATCATGACAGTGACCTCCATGGAAGACACCACGAGACTCCAAGTGAACATCATGACAGTGACCTCCATGAAAGACACCACGAGACTCCAAGTGAACATCATGACAGTGACCTCCATGGAAGACATTGCGAGACTCCAAGTGAACATCATGACAGTGAACTCCATGGAAGACACCGCGAGACTCCAAGTGAACATCATGACAGTGACCTCCATGGAAGACACCACGAGACTCCAAGTGAACATCATGACAGTGACCTCCATGGAAGACACCACGAGACTCCAAGTGAACATCATGACAGTGACCTCCATGGAAGACACCACGAGACTCCAAGTGAACATCATGACAGTGACCTCCATGGAAGACATTGCGAGACTCCAAGTGAACATCATGACAGTGACCTCCATGGAAGACACCGCGAGACTCCAAGTGAACATCATAACAGTGACCTCCATGGAAGACACCACGAGACTCCAAGTGAACATCATGACAGTGACCTCCATGGAAGACACCGCGAGACTCCAAGTGAACATCATGACAGTGACCTCCATGGAAGACACCACGAGACTCCAAGTGAACATCATGACAGTGACCTCCATGGAAGACACCACGAGACTCCAAGTGAACATCATGACAGTGACCTCCATGGAAGACACCGCGAGACTCCAAGTGAACATCATAACAGTGACCTCCATGGAAGACACCACAAGACTCCAAGTGAACATCATGACAGTGACCTCCATGGAAGACACCGCGAGACTCCAAGTGAACATCATGACAGTGACCTCCATGGAAGACACCACGAGACTCCAAGTGAACATCATGACAGTGACCTCCATGGAAGACACCACGAGACTCCAAGTGAACATCATGACAGTGACCTCCATGGAAGACACCACGAGACTCCAAGTGAACATCATGACAGTGACCTCCATGAAAGACACCACGAGACTCCAAGTGAACATCATGACAGTGACCTCCATGGAAGACATTGCGAGACTCCAAGTGAACATCATGACAGTGACCTCCATGGAAGACACCGCGAGACTCCAAGTGAACATCATGACAGTGACCTCCATGGAAGACACCACGAGACTCCAAGTGAACATCATGAGACTCCAAGTGAACATCATGACAGTGACCTCCATGGAAGACACCACGAGACTCCAAGTGAACATCATGACAGTGACCTCCATGGAAGACATTGCGAGACTCCAAGTGAACATCATGACAGTGACCTCCATGGAAGACACCACGAGACTCCAAGTGAACATCATGACAGTGACCTCCATGGAAGACATTGCGAGACTCCAAGTGAACATCATGACAGTGACCTCCATGGAAGACACCACGAGACTCCAAGTGAACATCATGACAGTGACCTCCATGGAAGACACCGCGAGACTCCAAGTGAACATCATGACAGTGACCTCCATGGAAGACACCGCGAGACTCCAAGTGAACATCATGACAGTGACCTCCATGGAAGACACCGCGAGACTCCAAGTGAACATCATGACAGTGACCTCCATGGAAGACACCACGAGACTCCAAGTGAACATCATGACAGTGACCTCCATGGAAGACACCGCGAGACTCCAAGTGAACATCATGACAGTGACCTCCATGGAAGACACCGCGAGACTCCAAGTGAACATCATGACAGTGACCTCCATGGAAGACACCGCGAGACTCCAAGTGAACATCATGACAGTGACCTCCATGGAAGACACCGCGAGACTCCAAGTGAACATCATGACAGTGACCTCCATGGAAGACACCGCGAGACTCCAAGTGAACATCATGACAGTGACCTCCATGGAAGACACCGCGAGACTCCAAGTGAACATCATGACAGTGACCTCCATGGAAGACACCGCGAGACTCCAAGTGAACATCATGACAGTGACCTCCATGGAAGACACCGCGAGACTCCAAGTGAACATCATGACAGTGACCTCCATGGAAGACACCGCGAGACTCCAAGTGAACATCATGACAGTGACCTCCATGGAAGAGACTCCAAGTGAACATCGACAGTGAGACTCCAAGTGAACATCATGACAGTGACCTCCATGGAAGACACCGCGAGACTCCAAGTGAACATCATGACAGTGACCTCCATGGAAGACACCGCGAGACTCCAAGTGAACATCATGACAGTGACCTCCATGGAAGACACCGCGAGACTCCAAGTGAACATCATGACAGTGACCTCCATGGAAGACACCGCGAGACTCCAAGTGAACATCATGACAGTGACCTCCATGGAAGACACCGCGAGACTCCAAGTGAACATCATGACAGTGACCTCCAGGGAAGCCACCGAGACGAGACTCCATGGAAGTGAACATCATGACAGTGACCTCCATGGAAGACACCGCGAGACTCCAAGTGAACATCATGACAGTGACCTCCATGGAAGACACCGCGAGACTCCAAGTGAACATCATGACAGTGACCTCCATGGAAGACACCACGAGACTCCAAGTGAACATCATGACAGTGACCTCCATGGAAGACACCGCGAGACTCCAAGTGAACATCATGACAGTGACCTCCATGGAAGACACCGCGAGACTCCAAGTGAACATCATGACAGTGACCTCCATGGAAGACACCGCGAGACTCCAAGTGAACATCATGACAGTGACCTCCATGGAAGACACCGCGAGACTCCAAGTGAACATCATGACAGTGACCTCCATGGAAGACACCGCGAGACTCCAAGTGAACATCATGACAGTGACCTCCATGGAAGACACTGCGAGACTCCAAGTGAACATCATGACAGTGACCTCCATGGAAGACACCGCGAGACTCCAAGTGAACATCATGACAGTGACCTCCATGGAAGACACCGCGAGACTCCAAGTGAACATCATGACAGTGACCTCCATGGAAGACACCGCGAGACTCCAAGTGAACATCATGACAGTGACCTCCATGGAAGACACCGCGAGACTCCAAGTGAACATCATGACAGTGACCTCCATGGAAGACACCGCGAGACTCCAAGTGAACATCATGACAGTGACCTCCATGGAAGACACCGCGAGACTCCAAGTGAACATCATGACAGTGACCTCCATGGAAGACACCGCGAGACTCCAAGTGAACATCATGACAGTGACCTCCATGGAAGACACCGCGAGACTCCAAGTGAACATCATGACAGTGACCTCCATGGAAGACACCGCGAGACTCCAAGTGAACATCATGACAGTGACCTCCATGGAAGACACCGCGAGACTCCAAGTGAACATCATGACAGTGACCTCCATGGAAGACACCGCGAGACTCCAAGTGAACATCATGACAGTGACCTCCATGGAAGACACCGCGAGACTCCAAGTGAACATCATGACAGTGACCTCCATGGAAGACACCGCGAGACTCCAAGTGAACATCATGACAGTGACCTCCATGGAAGACACCGCGAGACTCCAAGTGAACATCATGACAGTGACCTCCATGGAAGACACCGCGAGACTCCAAGTGAACATCATGACAGTGACCTCCATGGAAGACACCGCGAGACTCCAAGTGAACATCATGACAGTGACCTCCATGGAAGACACCGCGAGACTCCAAGTGAACATCATGACAGTGACCTCCATGGAAGACACCGCGAGACTCCAAGTGAACATCATGACAGTGACCTCCATGGAAGACACCGCGAGACTCCAAGTGAACATCATGACAGTGACCTCCATGGAAGACACCGCGAGACTCCAAGTGAACATCATGACAGTGACCTCCATGGAAGACACCGCGAGACTCCAAGTGAACATCATGACAGTGACCTCCATGGAAGACACCGCGAGACTCCAAGTGAACATCATGACAGTGACCTCCATGGAAGACACCGCGAGACTCCAAGTGAACATCATGACAGTGACCTCCATGGAAGACACCGCGAGACTCCAAGTGAACATCATGACAGTGACCTCCATGGAAGACACCGCGAGACTCCAAGTGAACATCATGACAGTGACCTCCATGGAAGACACCGCGAGACTCCAAGTGAACATCATGACAGTGACCTCCATGGAAGACACCGCGAGACTCCAAGTGAACATCATGACAGTGACCTCCATGGAAGACACCGCGAGACTCCAAGTGAACATCATGACAGTGACCTCCATGGAAGACACCGCGAGACTCCAAGTGAACATCATGACAGTGACCTCCATGGAAGACACCGCGAGACTCCAAGTGAACATCATGACAGTGACCTCCATGGAAGACACCGCGAGACTCCAAGTGAACATCATGACAGTGACCTCCATGGAAGACACCGCGAGACTCCAAGTGAACATCATGACAGTGACCTCCATGGAAGACACCGCGAGACTCCAAGTGAACATCATGACAGTGACCTCCATGGAAGACACCGCGAGACTCCAAGTGAACATCATGACAGTGACCTCCATGGAAGACACCGCGAGACTCCAAGTGAACATCATGACAGTGACCTCCATGGAAGACACCGCGAGACTCCAAGTGAACATCATGACAGTGACCTCCATGGAAGACACCGCGAGACTCCAAGTGAACATCATGACAGTGACCTCCATGGAAGACACCGCGAGACTCCAAGTGAACATCATGACAGTGAACATCTCCATGGAAGACACCGCGAGACTCCAAGTGAACATCATGACAGTGACCTCCATGGAAGACACCGCGAGACTCCAAGTGAACATCATGACAGTGACCTCCATGGAAGACACCGCGAGACTCCAAGTGAACATCATGACAGTGACCTCCATGGAAGACACCGCGAGACTCCAAGTGAACATCATGACAGTGACCTCCATGGAAGACACCGCGAGACTCCAAGTGAACATCATGACAGTGACCTCCATGGAAGACACCGCGAGACTCCAAGTGAACATCATGACAGTGACCTCCATGGAAGACACCGCGAGACTCCAAGTGAACATCATGACAGTGACCTCCATGGAAGACACCGCGAGACTCCAAGTGAACATCATGACAGTGACCTCCATGGAAGACACCGCGAGACTCCAAGTGAACATCATGACAGTGACCTCCATGGAAGACACCGCGAGACTCCAAGTGAACATCATGACAGTGACCTCCATGGAAGACACCGCGAGACTCCAAGTGAACATCATGACAGTGACCTCCATGGAAGACACCGCGAGACTCCAAGTGAACATCATGACAGTGACCTCCATGGAAGACACCGCGAGACTCCAAGTGAACATCATGACAGTGACCTCCATGGAAGACACCGCGAGACTCCAAGTGAACATCATGACAGTGACCTCCATGGAAGACACCGCGAGACTCCAAGTGAACATCATGACAGTGACCTCCATGGAAGACACCGCGAGACTCCAAGTGAACATCATGACAGTGACCTCCATGGAAGACACCGCGAGACTCCAAGTGAACATCATGACAGTGACCTCCATGGAAGACACCGCGAGACTCCAAGTGAACATCATGACAGTGACCTCCATGGAAGACACCGCGAGACTCCAAGTGAACATCATGACAGTGACCTCCATGGAAGACACCGCGAGACTCCAAGTGAACATCATGACAGTGACCTCCATGGAAGACACCGCGAGACTCCAAGTGAACATCATGACAGTGACCTCCATGGAAGACACCGCGAGACTCCAAGTGAACATCATGACAGTGACCTCCATGGAAGACACCGCGAGACTCCAAGTGAACATCATGACAGTGACCTCCATGGAAGACACCGCGAGACTCCAAGTGAACATCATGACAGTGACCTCCATGGAAGACACCGCGAGACTCCAAGTGAACATCATGACAGTGACCTCCATGGAAGACACCGCGAGACTCCAAGTGAACATCATGACAGTGACCTCCATGGAAGACACCGCGAGACTCCAAGTGAACATCATGACAGTGACCTCCATGGAAGACACCGCGAGACTCCAAGTGAACATCATGACAGTGACCTCCATGGAAGACACCGCGAGACTCCAAGTGAACATCATGACAGTGACCTCC
Organism: Cherax quadricarinatus; assembly: GCF_038502225.1. Classification (NCBI taxonomy): domain Eukaryota; kingdom Metazoa; phylum Arthropoda; class Malacostraca; order Decapoda; family Parastacidae; genus Cherax; species Cherax quadricarinatus. The sequence goes on along the minus strand of NW_027195880.1, from coordinate 99,455 downwards.
ATGGAAGACACCGCGAGACGTGAACATCATGACTCCATGGAAGTCCAAGAACATCATGACAGTGACCTCCATGGAAGACACCGCGAGACTCCAAGTGAACATCATGACAGTGACCTCCATGGAAGACACCGCGAGACTCCAAGTGAACATCATGACAGTGACCTCCATGGAAGACACCGCGAGACTCCAAGTGAACATCATGACAGTGACCTCCATGGAAGACACCGCGAGACTCCAAGTGAACATCATGACAGTGACCTCCATGGAAGACACCGCGAGACTCCAAGTGAACATCATGACAGTGACCTCCATGGAAGACACCGCGAGACTCCAAGTGAACATCATGACAGTGACCTCCATGGAAGACACCGCGAGACTCCAAGTGAACATCATGACAGTGACCTCCATGGAAGACACCGCGAGACTCCAAGTGAACATCATGACAGTGACCTCCATGGAAGACACCGCGAGACTCCAAGTGAACATCATGACAGTGACCTCCATGGAAGACACCGCGAGACTCCAAGTGAACATCATGACAGTGACCTCCATGGAAGACACCGCGAGACTCCAAGTGAACATCATGACAGTGACCTCCATGGAAGACACCGCGAGACTCCAAGTGAACATCATGACAGTGACCTCCATGGAAGACACCGCGAGACTCCAAGTGAACATCATGACAGTGACCTCCATGGAAGACACCGCGAGACTCCAAGTGAACATCATGACAGTGACCTCCATGGAAGACACCATGCGAGACTCCAAGTGAACATCATGACAGTGACCTCCATGGAAGACACCGCGAGACTCCAAGTGAACATCATGACAGTGACCTCCATGGAAGACACCGCGAGACTCCAAGTGAACATCATGACAGTGACCTCCATGGAAGACACCGCGAGACTCCAAGTGAACATCATGACAGTGACCTCCATGGAAGACACCGCGAGACTCCAAGTGAACATCATGACAGTGACCTCCATGGAAGACACCGCGAGACTCCAAGTGAACATCATGACAGTGACCTCCATGGAAGACACCGCGAGACTCCAAGTGAACATCATGACAGTGACCTCCATGGAAGACACCGCGAGACTCCAAGTGAACATCATGACAGTGACCTCCATGGAAGACACCGCGAGACTCCAAGTGAACATCATGACAGTGACCTCCATGGAAGACACCGCGAGACTCCAAGTGAACATCATGACAGTGACCTCCATGGAAGACACCGCGAGACTCCAAGTGAACATCATGACAGTGACCTCCATGGAAGACACCGCGAGACTCCAAGTGAACATCATGACAGTGACCTCCATGGAAGACACCGCGAGACTCCAAGTGAACATCATGACAGTGACCTCCATGGAAGACACCGCGAGACTCCAAGTGAACATCATGACAGTGACCTCCATGGAAGACACCGCGAGACTCCAAGTGAACATCATGACAGTGACCTCCATGGAAGACACCGCGAGACTCCAAGTGAACATCATGACAGTGACCTCCATGGAAGACACCGCGAGACTCCAAGTGAACATCATGACAGTGACCTCCATGGAAGACACCGCGAGACTCCAAGTGAACATCATGACAGTGACCTCCATGGAAGACACCGCGAGACTCCAAGTGAACATCATGACAGTGACCTCCATGGAAGACACCGCGAGACTCCAAGTGAACATCATGACAGTGACCTCCATGGAAGACACCGCGAGACTCCAAGTGAACATCATGACAGTGACCTCCATGGAAGACACCGCGAGACTCCAAGTGAACATCATGACAGTGACCTCCATGGAAGACACCGCGAGACTCCAAGTGAACATCATGACAGTGACCTCCATGGAAGACACCGCGAGACTCCAAGTGAACATCATGACAGTGACCTCCATGGAAGACACCGCGAGACTCCAAGTGAACATCATGACAGTGACCTCCATGGAAGACACCGCGAGACTCCAAGTGAACATCATGACAGTGACCTCCATGGAAGACACCGCGAGACTCCAAGTGAACATCATGACAGTGACCTCCATGGAAGACACCGCGAGACTCCAAGTGAACATCATGACAGTGACCTCCATGGAAGACACCGCGAGACTCCAAGTGAACATCATGACAGTGACCTCCATGGAAGACACCGCGAGACTCCAAGTGAACATCATGACAGTGACCTCCATGGAAGACACCGCGAGACTCCAAGTGAACATCATGACAGTGACCTCCATGGAAGACACCGCGAGACTCCAAGTGAACATCATGACAGTGACCTCCATGGAAGACACCGCGAGACTCCAAGTGAACATCATGACAGTGACCTCCATGGAAGACACCGCGAGACTCCAAGTGAACATCATGACAGTGACCTCCATGGAAGACACCGCGAGACTCCAAGTGAACATCATGACAGTGACCTCCATGGAAGACACCGCGAGACTCCAAGTGAACATCATGACAGTGACCTCCATGGAAGACACCGCGAGACTCCAAGTGAACATCATGACAGTGACCTCCATGGAAGACACCGCGAGACTCCAAGTGAACATCATGACAGTGACCTCCATGGAAGACACCGCGAGACTCCAAGTGAACATCATGACAGTGACCTCCATGGAAGACACCGCGAGACTCCAAGTGAACATCATGACAGTGACCTCCATGGAAGACACCGCGAGACTCCAAGTGAACATCATGACAGTGACCTCCATGGAAGACACCGCGAGACTCCAAGTGAACATCATGACAGTGACCTCCATGGAAGACACCGCGAGACTCCAAGTGAACATCATGACAGTGACCTCCATGGAAGACACCGCGAGACTCCAAGTGAACATCATGACAGTGACCTCCATGGAAGACACCGCGAGACTCCAAGTGAACATCATGACAGTGACCTCCATGGAAGACACCGCGAGACTCCAAGTGAACATCATGACAGTGACCTCCATGGAAGACACCGCGAGACTCCAAGTGAACATCATGACAGTGACCTCCATGGAAGACACCGCGAGACTCCAAGTGAACATCATGACAGTGACCTCCATGGAAGACACCGCGAGACTCCAAGTGAACATCATGACAGTGACCTCCATGGAAGACACCGCGAGACTCCAAGTGAACATCATGACAGTGACCTCCATGGAAGACACCGCGAGACTCCAAGTGAACATCATGACAGTGACCTCCATGGAAGACACCGCGAGACTCCAAGTGAACATCATGACAGTGACCTCCATGGAAGACACCGCGAGACTCCAAGTGAACATCATGACAGTGACCTCCATGGAAGACACCGCGAGACTCCAAGTGAACATCATGACAGTGACCTCCATGGAAGACACCGCGAGACTCCAAGTGAACATCATGACAGTGACCTCCATGGAAGACACCGCGAGACTCCAAGTGAACATCATGACAGTGACCTCCATGGAAGACACCGCGAGACTCCAAGTGAACATCATGACAGTGACCTCCATGGAAGACACCGCGAGACTCCAAGTGAACATCATGACAGTGACCTCCATGGAAGACACCGCGAGACTCCAAGTGAACATCATGACAGTGACCTCCATGGAAGACACCGCGAGACTCCAAGTGAACATCATGACAGTGACCTCCATGGAAGACACCGCGAGACTCCAAGTGAACATCATGACAGTGACCTCCATGGAAGACACCGCGAGACTCCAAGTGAACATCATGACAGTGACCTCCATGGAAGACACCGCGAGACTCCAAGTGAACATCATGACAGTGACCTCCATGGAAGACACCGCGAGACTCCAAGTGAACATCATGACAGTGACCTCCATGGAAGACACCGCGAGACTCCAAGTGAACATCATGACAGTGACCTCCATGGAAGACACCGCGAGACTCCAAGTGAACATCATGACAGTGACCTCCATGGAAGACACCGCGAGACTCCAAGTGAACATCATGACAGTGACCTCCATGGAAGACACCGCGAGACTCCAAGTGAACATCATGACAGTGACCTCCATGGAAGACACCGCGAGACTCCAAGTGAACATCATGACAGTGACCTCCATGGAAGACACCGCGAGACTCCAAGTGAACATCATGACAGTGACCTCCATGGAAGACACCGCGAGACTCCAAGTGAACATCATGACAGTGACCTCCATGGAAGACACCGCGAGACTCCAAGTGAACATCATGACAGTGACCTCCATGGAAGACACCGCGAGACTCCAAGTGAACATCATGACAGTGACCTCCATGGAAGACACCGCGAGACTCCAAGTGAACATCATGACAGTGACCTCCATGGAAGACACCGCGAGACTCCAAGTGAACATCATGACAGTGACCTCCATGGAAGACACCGCGAGACTCCAAGTGAACATCATGACAGTGACCTCCATGGAAGACACCGCGAGACTCCAAGTGAACATCATGACAGTGACCTCCATGGAAGACACCGCGAGACTCCAAGTGAACATCATGACAGTGACCTCCATGGAAGACACCGCGAGACTCCAAGTGAACATCATGACAGTGACCTCCATGGAAGACACCACGAGACTCCAAGTGAACATCATGACAGTGACCTCCATGGAAGACACCGCGAGACTCCAAGTGAACATCATGACAGTGACCTCCATGGAAGACACCGCGAGACTCCAAGTGAACATCATGACAGTGACCTCCATGGAAGACACCGCGAGACTCCAAGTGAACATCATGACAGTGACCTCCATGGAAGACACCGCGAGACTCCAAGTGAACATCATGACAGTGACCTCCATGGAAGACACCGCGAGACTCCAAGTGAACATCATGACAGTGACCTCCATGGAAGACACCGCGAGACTCCAAGTGAACATCATGACAGTGACCTCCATGGAAGACACCGCGAGACTCCAAGTGAACATCATGACAGTGTGACCTCCATGGAAGACACCGCGAGACTCCAAGTGAACATCATGACAGTGACCTCCATGGAAGACACCGCGAGACTCCAAGTGAACATCATGACAGTGACCTCCATGGAAGACACCGCGAGACTCCAAGTGAACATCATGACAGTGACCTCCATGGAAGACACCGCGAGACTCCAAGTGAACATCATGACAGTGACCTCCATGGAAGACACCGCGAGACTCCAAGTGAACATCATGACAGTGACCTCCATGGAAGACACCGCGAGACTCCAAGTGAACATCATGACAGTGACCTCCATGGAAGACACCGCGAGACTCCAAGTGAACATCATGACAGTGACCTCCATGGAAGACACCGCGAGACTCCAAGTGAACATCATGACAGTGACCTCCATGGAAGACACCGCGAGACTCCAAGTGAACATCATGACAGTGACCTCCATGGAAGACACCGCGAGACTCCAAGTGAACATCATGACAGTGACCTCCATGGAAGACACCGCGAGACTCCAAGTGAACATCATGACAGTGACCTCCATGGAAGACACCGCGAGACTCCAAGTGAACATCATGACAGTGACCTCCATGGAAGACACCGCGAGACTCCAAGTGAACATCATGACAGTGACCTCCATGGAAGACACCGCGAGACTCCAAGTGAACATCATGACAGTGACCTCCATGGAAGACACCGCGAGACTCCAAGTGAACATCATGACAGTGACCTCCATGGAAGACACCGCGAGACTCCAAGTGAACATCATGACAGTGACCTCCATGGAAGACACCGCGAGACTCCAAGTGAACATCATGACAGTGACCTCCATGGAAGACACCGCGAGACTCCAAGTGAACATCATGACAGTGACCTCCATGGAAGACACCGCGAGACTCCAAGTGAACATCATGACAGTGACCTCCATGGAAGACACCGCGAGACTCCAAGTGAACATCATGACAGTGACCTCCATGGAAGACACCGCGAGACTCCAAGTGAACATCATGACAGTGACCTCCATGGAAGACACCGCGAGACTCCAAGTGAACATCATGACAGTGACCTCCATGGAAGACACCGCGAGACTCCAAGTGAACATCATGACAGTGACCTCCATGGAAGACACCGCGAGACTCCAAGTGAACATCATGACAGTGACCTCCATGGAAGACACCGCGAGACTCCAAGTGAACATCATGACAGTGACCTCCATGGAAGACACCGCGAGACTCCAAGTGAACATCATGACAGTGACCTCCATGGAAGACACCGCGAGACTCCAAGTGAACATCATGACAGTGACCTCCATGGAAGACACCGCGAGACTCCAAGTGAACATCATGACAGTGACCTCCATGGAAGACACCGCGAGACTCCAAGTGAACATCATGACAGTGACCTCCATGGAAGACACCGCGAGACTCCAAGTGAACATCATGACAGTGACCTCCATGGAAGACACCGCGAGACTCCAAGTGAACATCATGACAGTGACCTCCATGGAAGACACCGCGAGACTCCAAGTGAACATCATGACAGTGACCTCCATGGAAGACACCGCGAGACTCCAAGTGAACATCATGACAGTGACCTCCATGGAAGACACCGCGAGACTCCAAGTGAACATCATGACAGTGACCTCCATGGAAGACACCGCGAGACTCCAAGTGAACATCATGACAGTGACCTCCATGGAAGACACCGCGAGACTCCAAGTGAACATCATGACAGTGACCTCCATGGAAGACACCGCGAGACTCCAAGTGAACATCATGACAGTGACCTCCATGGAAGACACCGCGAGACTCCAAGTGAACATCATGACAGTGACCTCCATGGAAGACACCGCGAGACTCCAAGTGAACATCATGACAGTGACCTCCATGGAAGACACCGCGAGACTCCAAGTGAACATCATGACAGTGACCTCCATGGAAGACACCACGAGACTCCAAGTGAACATCATGACAGTGACCTCCATGGAAGACACCGCGAGACTCCAAGTGAACATCATGACAGTGACCTCCATGGAAGACACCGCGAGACTCCAAGTGAACATCATGACAGTGACCTCCATGGAAGACACCGCGAGACTCCAAGTGAACATCATGACAGTGACCTCCATGGAAGACACCGCGAGACTCCAAGTGAACATCATGACAGTGACCTCCATGGAAGACACCGCGAGACTCCAAGTGAACATCATGACAGTGACCTCCATGGAAGACACCGCGAGACTCCAAGTGAACATCATGACAGTGACCTCCATGGAAGACACCGCGAGACTCCAAGTGAACATCATGACAGTGACCTCCATGGAAGACACCGCGAGACTCCAAGTGAACATCATGACAGTGACCTCCATGGAAGACACCGCGAGACTCCAAGTGAACATCATGACAGTGACCTCCATGGAAGACACCGCGAGACTCCAAGTGAACATCATGACAGTGACCTCCATGGAAGACACCGCGAGACTCCAAGTGAACATCATGACAGTGACCTCCATGGAAGACACCGCGAGACTCCAAGTGAACATCATGACAGTGACCTCCATGGAAGACACCGCGAGACTCCAAGTGAACATCATGACAGTGACCTCCATGGAAGACACCGCGAGACTCCAAGTGAACATCATGACAGTGACCTCCATGGAAGACACCGCGAGACTCCAAGTGAACATCATGACAGTGACCTCCATGGAAGACACCGCGAGACTCCAAGTGAACATCATGACAGTGACCTCCATGGAAGACACCGCGAGACTCCAAGTGAACATCATGACAGTGACCTCCATGGAAGACACCGCGAGACTCCAAGTGAACATCATGACAGTGACCTCCATGGAAGACACCATGCGAGACTCCAAGTGAACATCATGACAGTGACCTCCATGGAAGACACCACGAGACTCCAAGTGAACATCATGACAGTGACCTCCATGGAAGACACCGCGAGACTCCAAGTGAACATCATGACAGTGACCTCCATGGAAGACACCGCGAGACTCCAAGTGAACATCATGACAGTGACCTCCATGGAAGACACCGCGAGACTCCAAGTGAACATCATGACAGTGACCTCCATGGAAGACACCGCGAGACTCCAAGTGAACATCATGACAGTGACCTCCATGGAAGACACCGCGAGACTCCAAGTGAACATCATGACAGTGACCTCCATGGAAGACACCGCGAGACTCCAAGTGAACATCATGACAGTGACCTCCATGGAAGACACCGCGAGACTCCAAGTGAACATCATGACAGTGACCTCCATGGAAGACACCGCGAGACTCCAAGTGAACATCATGACAGTGACCTCCATGGAAGACACCGCGAGACTCCAAGTGAACATCATGACAGTGACCTCCATGGAAGACACCGCGAGACTCCAAGTGAACATCATGACAGTGACCTCCATGGAAGACACCGCGAGACTCCAAGTGAACATCATGACAGTGACCTCCATGGAAGACACCGCGAGACTCCAAGTGAACATCATGACAGTGACCTCCATGGAAGACACCGCGAGACTCCAAGTGAACATCATGACAGTGACCTCCATGGAAGACACCGCGAGACTCCAAGTGAACATCATGACAGTGACCTCCATGGAAGACACCGCGAGACTCCAAGTGAACATCATGACAGTGACCTCCATGGAAGACACCACGAGACTCCAAGTGAACATCATGACAGTGACCTCCATGGAAGACACCGCGAGACTCCAAGTGAACATCATGACAGTGACCTCCATGGAAGACACCGCGAGACTCCAAGTGAACATCATGACAGTGACCTCCATGGAAGACACCGCGAGACTCCAAGTGAACATCATGACAGTGACCTCCATGGAAGACACCGCGAGACTCCAAGTGAACATCATGACAGTGACCTCCATGGAAGACACCGCGAGACTCCAAGTGAACATCATGACAGTGACCTCCATGGAAGACACCGCGAGACTCCAAGTGAACATCATGACAGTGACCTCCATGGAAGACACCACGAGACTCCAAGTGAACATCATGACAGTGACCTCCATGGAAGACACCGCGAGACTCCAAGTGAACATCATGACAGTGACCTCCATGGAAGACACCGCGAGACTCCAAGTGAACATCATGACAGTGACCTCCATGGAAGACACCGCGAGACTCCAAGTGAACATCATGACAGTGACCTCCATGGAAGACACCGCGAGACTCCAAGTGAACATCATGACAGTGACCTCCATGGAAGACACCACGAGACTCCAAGTGAACATCATGACAGTGACCTCCATGGAAGACACCACGAGACTCCAAGTGAACATCATGACAGTGACCTCCATGGAAGACACCGCGAGACTCCAAGTGAACATCATGACAGTGACCTCCATGGAAGACACCGCGAGACTCCAAGTGAACATCATGACAGTGACCTCCATGGAAGACACCACGAGACTCCAAGTGAACATCATGACAGTGACCTCCATGGAAGACACCGCGAGACTCCAAGTGAACATCATGACAGTGACCTCCATGGAAGACACCGCGAGACTCCAAGTGAACATCATGACAGTGACCTCCATGGAAGACACCGCGAGACTCCAAGTGAACATCATGACAGTGACCTCCATGGAAGACACCGCGAGACTCCAAGTGAACATCATGACAGTGACCTCCATGGAAGACACCGCGAGACTCCAAGTGAACATCATGACAGTGACCTCCATGGAAGACACCGCGAGACTCCAAGTGAACATCATGACAGTGACCTCCATGGAAGACACCGCGAGACTCCAAGTGAACATCATGACAGTGACCTCCATGGAAGACACCGCGAGACTCCAAGTGAACATCATGACAGTGACCTCCATGGAAGACACCGCGAGACTCCAAGTGAACATCATGACAGTGACCTCCATGGAAGACACCGCGAGACTCCAAGTGAACATCATGACAGTGACCTCCATGGAAGACACCGCGAGACTCCAAGTGAACATCATGACAGTGACCTCCATGGAAGACACCGCGAGACTCCAAGTGAACATCATGACAGTGACCTCCATGGAAGACACCACGAGACTCCAAGTGAACATCATGACAGTGACCTCCATGGAAGACACCGCGAGACTCCAAGTGAACATCATGACAGTGACCTCCATGGAAGACACCGCGAGACTCCAAGTGAACATCATGACAGTGACCTCCATGGAAGACACCGCGAGACTCCAAGTGAACATCATGACAGTGACCTCCATGGAAGACACCGCGAGACTCCAAGTGAACATCATGACAGTGACCTCCATGGAAGACACCGCGAGACTCCAAGTGAACATCATGACAGTGACCTCCATGGAAGACACCACGAGACTCCAAGTGAACATCATGACAGTGACCTCCATGGAAGACACCGCGAGACTCCAAGTGAACATCATGACAGTGACCTCCATGGAAGACACCGCGAGACTCCAAGTGAACATCATGACAGTGACCTCCATGGAAGACACCGCGAGACTCCAAGTGAACATCATGACAGTGACCTCCATGGAAGACACCGCGAGACTCCAAGTGAACATCATGACAGTGACCTCCATGGAAGACACCACGAGACTCCAAGTGAACATCATGACAGTGACCTCCATGGAAGACACCGCGAGACTCCAAGTGAACATCATGACAGTGACCTCCATGGAAGACACCGCGAGACTCCAAGTGAACATCATGACAGTGACCTCCATGGAAGACACCGCGAGACTCCAAGTGAACATCATGACAGTGACCTCCATGGAAGACACCGCGAGACTCCAAGTGAACATCATGACAGTGACCTCCATGGAAGACACCGCGAGACTCCAAGTGAACATCATGACAGTGACCTCCATGGAAGACACTGCGAGACTCCAAGTGAACATCATGACAGTGACCTCCATGGAAGACACTGCGAGACTCCAAGTGAACATCATGACAGTGACCTCCATGGAAGACACTGCGAGACTCCAAGTGAACATCATGACAGTGACCTCCATGGAAGACACCACGAGACTCCAAGTGAACATCATGACAGTGACCTCCATGGAAGACACCGCGAGACTCCAAGTGAACATCATGACAGTGACCTCCATGGAAGACACCACGAGACTCCAAGTGAACATCATGACAGTGACCTCCATGGAAGACACCACGAGACTCCAAGTGAACATCATGACAGTGACCTCCATGGAAGACACCGCGAGACTCCAAGTGAACATCATGACAGTGACCTCCATGGAAGACACCGCGAGACTCCAAGTGAACATCATGACAGTGACCTCCATGGAAGACACCGCGAGACTCCAAGTGAACATCATGACAGTGACCTCCATGGAAGACACCGCGAGACTCCAAGTGAACATCATGACAGTGACCTCCATGGAAGACACCGCGAGACTCCAAGTGAACATCATGACAGTGACCTCCATGGAAGACACCGCGAGACTCCAAGTGAACATCATGACAGTGACCTCCATGGAAGACACCACGAGACTCCAAGTGAACATCATGACAGTGACCTCCATGGAAGACACCACGAGACTCCAAGTGAACATCATGACAGTGACCTCCATGGAAGACACCGCGAGACTCCAAGTGAACATCATGACAGTGACCTCCATGGAAGACACTGCGAGACTCCAAGTGAACATCATGACAGTGACCTCCATGGAAGACACCGCGAGACTCCAAGTGAACATCATGACAGTGACCTCCATGGAAGACACTGCGAGACTCCAAGTGAACATCATGACAGTGACCTCCATGGAAGACACCGCGAGACTCCAAGTGAACATCATGACAGTGACCTCCATGGAAGACACCACGAGACTCCAAGTGAACATCATGACAGTGACCTCCATGGAAGACACCGCGAGACTCCAAGTGAACATCATGACAGTGACCTCCATGGAAGACACCGCGAGACTCCAAGTGAACATCATGACAGTGACCTCCATGGAAGACACCACGAGACTCCAAGTGAACATCATGACAGTGACCTCCATGGAAGACACCACGAGACTCCAAGTGAACATCATGACAGTGACCTCCATGGAAGACACCGCGAGACTCCAAGTGAACATCATGACAGTGACCTCCATGGAAGACACCACGAGACTCCAAGTGAACATCATGACAGTGACCTCCATGGAAGACACCGCGAGACTCCAAGTGAACATCATGACAGTGACCTCCATGGAAGACACCACGAGACTCCAAGTGAACATCATGACAGTGACCTCCATGGAAGACACCGCGAGACTCCAAGTGAACATCATGACAGTGACCTCCATGGAAGACACCACGAGACTCCAAGTGAACATCATGACAGTGACCTCCATGGAAGACACCGCGAGACTCCAAGTGAACATCATGACAGTGACCTCCATGGAAGACACCGCGAGACTCCAAGTGAACATCATGACAGTGACCTCCATGGAAGACACCGCGAGACTCCAAGTGAACATCATGACAGTGACCTCCATGGAAGACACCACGAGACTCCAAGTGAACATCATGACAGTGACCTCCATGGAAGACACCGCGAGACTCCAAGTGAACATCATGACAGTGACCTCCATGGAAGACACCACGAGACTCCAAGTGAACATCATGACAGTGACCTCCATGGAAGACACCGCGAGACTCCAAGTGAACATCATGACAGTGACCTCCATGGAAGACACCACGAGACTCCAAGTGAACATCATGACAGTGACCTCCATGGAAGACACCGCGAGACTCCAAGTGAACATCATGACAGTGACCTCCATGGAAGACACTGCGAGACTCCAAGTGAACATCATGACAGTGACCTCCATGGAAGACACCGCGAGACTCCAAGTGAACATCATGACAGTGACCTCCATGGAAGACACCACGAGACTCCAAGTGAACATCATGACAGTGACCTCCATGGAAGACACTGCGAGACTCCAAGTGAACATCATGACAGTGACCTCCATGGAAGACACTGCGAGACTCCAAGTGAACATCATGACAGTGACCTCCATGGAAGACACCGCGAGACTCCAAGTGAACATCAACCAAATCTTCAGATGGACCACTCAAAAAATATGAAGTTTAATGAAAAGAAATTTCATTTACTCAGACATGGAAAACTTGAAGAAAATTAAAACTGTATCAGGATATACAACAAATTCTAAAAATACAATAGAGCGAAAAAGTAATGTGAAGGACCTGGGAGTGATAATGCCAGAGGCTCTCGCCTTCAAAGATCACAACAACGTATGTACCGCATCTGCTAGGAAAATGGTAGGATGGATAATGAGAACTATCAAAACTAGGGATGCAAAGCCCATGATGATTCTCTTCAAATCGTTTGTTCTCTCTACGTTAGAATACTGCTGTACACTAACTGCCCACTTCAAGACTGGTGAAATTGCTGACCTGGAAAGTGTACAAAGAACTTTCACGGCACACATAAGTACTATAAGGCATCTAAATTACCGGGGACGGTTGAAATCCCTTGATTTGTATTCCCTGGAACGCAGGCGAAAGAGAATTATGATAATATACACTTGGAAAATCCTACAGGGATTAGTACCAAACTTGCACAAGAAAATCAGTCCCTATGGAAGGAAAAGACTCGGCAGGAGATGCAACATTTCCCCCAATGAAAGGAAGAGGCGATATGAGCACACTAAGAGACAACACAATAAATATCATGGGCCCAAGACTGTTCAACTCCCTCCCAATATATATAAGGGATTACCAATAGACCCATGACTGTCTTAAAGAAGGCACTGGACAGGCACCTACAGCTGGGCTGTGGTTCGTACGCCAGTTTGCGTGCGGCCAGCAGTAACAGCCTGCTTGATTAGACCCTGATCCGCCACGCCGCCTGGTCTCAGACCGAGCCGCGTTTACCTCCAAAACCCTGGTACAATCCAGATGTGGTGGGAGATGGTTGGTGTGGTGGGAGATGGTTGGTGTGGTGGTAGATGGTTTGTGTGGTGGTAGATGGTTTGTGTGGTGGTAGATGGTTTGTGTGGTGGTAGATGGTTAGTGTGGTGGTAGATGGTTTGTGTGGTGGTAGATGGTTTGTGTGGTGGTAGATGGTTTGTGTGGTGGTAGATGGTTTGTGTGGTGGTAGATGGTTTGTGTGGTGGTAGATGGTTAGTGTGGTGGTAGATGGTTTGTGTGGTGGTAGATGGTTTGTGTGGTGGTAGATGGTTTGTGTGGTGGTAGATGGTTTGTGTGGTGGTAGATGGTTTGTGTGGTGGTAGATGGTTTGTGTGGTGGTAGATGGTTTGTGTGGTGGTAGATGGTTTGTGTGGTGGAAGATGATTGGTGTGGTGGTAGATGGTTGGTGTGGTGGTAGATGGTTTGTGTGGTGGTAGATGGTTTGTGTGGTGGTAGATGGTTTGTGTGGTGGTAGATGGTTTGTGTGGTGGGAGATGGTTAGTGTGGTGGTAGATGGTTTGTGTGGTGGTAGATGGTTTGTGTGGTGGTAGATGGTTGGTGTGGTGGTAGATGGTTTGTGTGGTGGTAGATGGTTTGTGTGGTGGGAGATGGTTAGTGTGGTGGTAGATGGTTTGTGTGGTGGTAGATGGTTTGTGTGGTGGTAGATGGTTGGTGTGGTGGTAGTGTGGTGGTAGATGGTTGGTGTGTGGGAGATGGTGATGGTTTGTGTGGTGGTAGATGGTTTGTGTGGTGGTAGATGGTTTGTGTGGTGGAAGATGATTGGTGTGGTGGTAGATGGTTTGTGTGGTGGTAGATGGTTTGTGTGGTGGAAGATGATTGGTGTGGTGGTAGATGGTTGGTGTGGTGGTAGATGGTTTGTGTGGTGGTAGATGGTTTGTGTGGTGGAAGATGATTGGTGTGGTGGTAGATGGTTTGTGTGGTGGAAGATGATTGGTGTGGTGGTAGATGGTTTGTGTGGTGGAAGATGATTGGTGTGGTGGTAGATGGTTTGTGTGGTGGTAGATGATTGGTGTGGTGGTAGATGGTTTGTGTGGTGGTAGATGGTTTGTGTGGTGGTAGATGGTTTGTGTGGTGGTAGATGGTTTGTGTGGTGGTAGATGGTTTGTGTGGTGGTAGATGGTTTGTGTGGTGGTAGATGGTTTGTGTGGTGGGAGATGGTTGGTGTGGTGGTGATGGTGTGTAGATGGTTGGTGTGGTGGTGATGGTTTGTGTGGTGGTAGATGGTTGGTGTGATGGTAGATGGTTTGTGTGGTGGTAGATGGTTGGTGTGTTGGTAGATGGTTTGTGTGGTGGTAGATGATTGTTGGTGGTGTGGTGGTAGATGGTTTGTGTGGTGGTAGATGGTTTGTGTGGTGGAAGATGGTTGGTGTGATGGTAGATGGTTTGTGTGGTGGTAGATGGTTGGTGTGGTGGTAGATGGTTTGTGTGGTGGTAGATGGTTGGTGTGATGGTAGATGGTTTGTGTGGTGGTAGATGGTTGGTGTGGTGGTAGATGGTTTGTGTGGTGGTAGATGGTTTGTGTGGTGGAAGATGGTTGGTGTGGTGGTAGATGGTTGGTGTGGTGGTAGATGGTTGGTGTGGTGGTAGATGATTGGTGTGGTGGTAGATGGTTGGTGTGGTGGTAGATGGTTTGTGTGGTGGAAGATGGTTGGTGTGGTGGTAGATGGTTGGTGTGGTGGTAGATGGTTGGTGTGGTGGTAGATGGTTGGTGTGGTGGTAGATGGTTGGTGTGGTGGTAGATGGTTTGTGTGGTGGTAGATGGTTTGTGTGGTGGTAGATGGTTTGTGTGGTGGTAGATGGTTGGTGTGGTGGTAGATGGTTTGTGTGGTGGTAGATGGTTTGTGTGGTGGTAGATGGTTGGTGTGGTGGTAGATGGTTTGTGTGGTGGTAGATGGTTTGTGTGGTGGTAGATGATTGGTGTGGTGGTAGATGGTTTGTGTGGTGGTAGATGGTTGGTGTGGTGGTAGATGGTTTGTGTGGTGGTAGATGGTTTGTGTGGTGGGAGATGGTTTGTGTGGTGGTAGATGGTTGGTGTGGTGGTAGATGGTTGGTGTGGTGGTAGATGGTTTGTGTGGTGGTAGATGGTTTGTGTGGTGGTAGATGGTTGGTGTGGTGGTAGATGGTTGGTGTGGTGGTAGATGGTTTGTGTGGTGGTAGATGGTTGGTGTGGTGGTAGATGGTTGGTGTGGTGGTAGATGGTTGGTGTGGTGGTAGATGGTTGGTGTGGTGGTAGATGGTTGGTGTGGTGGGAGATGGTTGGTGTGGTGGTAGATGGTTGGTGTGGTGGTAGATGGTTGGTGTGGTGGTAGATGGTTGGTGTGGTGGTAGATGGTTGGTGTGGTGGTAGATGGTTGGTGTGGTGGTAGATGGTTGGTGTGGTGGGAGATGGTTGGTGTGGTGGTAGATGGTTTGTGTGGTGGGAGGTGGTTTGTGTAGTGGAAGATGGTTGGTGTGATGGGAGATGGTTACCTGGAGGTTACCTGGAGGTTATTCCGGGGATCAACGCCCCCGCGGCCCGGTCCATGACCAGGCCTCCCGATGGATCAGGGCCTGATCAACTAGGCTGTTACTGCTGGCCGCACGCAGTCCAACGTACGAGCCACAGCCCGGCTGATCCGGCACTGACTTTAGGTATCTGTCCAGCTCTCTCTTGAAGGCAGCCAGGGGTTTATTGGCA
Organism: Cherax quadricarinatus; assembly: GCF_038502225.1. NCBI lineage: Eukaryota > Metazoa > Arthropoda > Malacostraca > Decapoda > Parastacidae > Cherax > Cherax quadricarinatus. The sequence continues at coordinate 82,902 of NW_027195880.1, read as the reverse complement.
ATTCCCCTAATGCTTGATGGGAGGCTGTTAAACAGTTTTGGGCCCCGGACACTTATGGTGTTTTCCCTTAGTGTACCAATGGCGCCCCTACTTTTTATTGGGGGCATTTTGCATCGCCTGCCCAGTCTTTTACTTTCGTAGGGAGTGATTTCTGTGTGCAGATTTGGGACCATTCCTTCCAAGATTTTCCAAGTGTAGATTATGATATATCTCTCCCTCCTGCGTTCCAACGAGTACAAGTCAAGTGCTTCCAAGCGTTCCCACTAGTTAAGGTGCTTGACAGAACTTATACGTGCAGTAAAGGATCTCTGTACACTCTCTAGATCTGCGATTTCACCTGCTTTGAATGGAGATGTTAATGTACAGCAGTATTCCAGCCTAGAGAGAACAAGTGATTTGAAAAGGATCATCATGGGCTTGGCATCTCTCGTTTTGAAAGTTCTCATTATCCATCCTATCATTTTCTTTGCACGTGCGATCGTGGCACTGTTGTGATCCTTGAAAGTGAGATCCTCAGACATTACTACTCCCAGGTCCCTTACATTAGTTTTCTGCTCTATTGTATGGCCGGAGTCAGTAGTATACTCTGTTCTAGTTATTATCTCCTCCAGTTTTCCATAACGGAGTAGTTGGAATTTGTCCTCATTGAACATCATATTGTTTACCGTTGCCCATTGGAAAACTTTGTTTATATCTTCTTGGAGATTAACAGCGTCCTCAGCAGATGACAGCCTCATGCAGATCCTAGTATCATCCGCAAAGGATGATACGGTGCTGTGGCGTATATCTCTGTTTATGTCTGATATGAGGATAAGGAATAAGATGGGGGCGAGTACTGTGCCTTGTGGAACAGAGCTCTTCACTATGGCAGCCTCCGATTTAACTCTGTTGACCACTACTCTTTGTGTTCGATTTGTTAGGAAGTTGAAGATCCATCTCCCCACTTTCCCAGTTATTCCTTTAGCACGTATTTTATGAACTATTACGCCATGATCGCATTTGTCAAATGCTTTTGCAAAGTCTGTGTATATTACATCTGCATTCTGATTTTCTTCCAGTGCATCCAAGGCCATGTCATAGTGATCCAGTAGTTGTGAGAGGCAAGAGCGACCTGCCCTGAACCCATGTTGCCCTGGATTGTGCAGATTTTGGGAATCCAGGTGATTTGCAATCCTGCTTCTTAGCACTCTTTCAAAGATTTTTATGATGTGGGATGTCAGTTCTATTGGTCTATAGTTCTTAGCTAATGCTTTGCTGCCACCTTTATGGAGTGGGGCTATATCCGTTGTTTTAAGTGACTGTGGAATTTCACCCATGTCCAAGCTCCTCCTCCATAGTGTACTTAGGGCACGCGAGAGGGGTTTCTTGCAGTTCTTAATGAAAACAGAGTTCCACGAGTCTGGGCCCGGGGCTGAGTGCATAGGCATGTTGTCAATGGCTTTTTCGAAATCTATCGGAGTTAGGGTAATGTCGGAAATCTGGCATACATTTATGGAGTTTTGAGGCTCATTCATGGTTGGTGTGGTGGAAAATGGTCTGTGAGGTGGGAGATGGATGATGTGGTGGGAGATGGTTGGTGTAGGGAGTAGATGGTCATTGTGGTGGGAGATGGCTGGCGTTGTGGTGGGAGGTGGCTGGCGTTGTGGTGGGAGGTGGCTGGCGTTGTGGTGGGAGGTGGCTGGCGTTGTGGTGGGAGGTGGCTGGCGTTGTGGTGGGAGATGGCTGGCGTTGTGGTGGGAGGTGGCTGGCGTTGTGGTGGGAGGTGACTGGCGTTGTGGTGGGAGGTGGCTGGCGTTGTGGTGGGAGATGGCTGGCGTTGTGGTGGGAGGTGGCTGGCGTTGTGGTGGGAGATGGCTGGCGTTGTGGTGGGAGGTGGCTGGCGTTGTGGTGGGAGGTGGCTGGCGTTGTGGTGGGAGGTGGCTGGCGTTGTGGTGGGAGGTGGCTGGCGTTGTGGTGGGAGGTGGCTGGCGTTGTGGTGGGAGGTGGCTGGCGTTGTGGTGGGAGGTGGCTGGCGTTGTGGTGGGAGGTGGCTGGCGTTGTGGTGGGAGGTGGCTGGCGTTGTGGTGGGAGATGGCTGGCGTTGTGGTGGGAGGTGGCTGGCGTTGTGGTGGGAGATGGCTGGCGTTGTGGTGGGAGGTGGCTGGCGTTGTGGTGGGAGGTGGCTGGCGTTGTGGTGGGAGGTGGCTGGCGTTGTGGTGGGAGGTGGCTGGCGTTGTGGTGGGAGGTGGCTGGCGTTGTGGAAGATAATTGGTCTGTCATGCTACTAGCATGTTACAGTTTATTAGGCATGTCTCACTCCTCTATACCTGGAGTATACCTGTAGTGTACCTGGTGTATACCTGGAGAGGGTTTCGTGGGTCAATGCCCCAGCGGCATTGTGGTGGATAAGGGTCTGATCAATCAGGTTGTTACTGCTGGCCGCACGTAAACCATCATAAGCACAGCCTGGCTGATCAGGTACTGACTTTAGGTGCGTGTTCAGTCCGTTCTTGAAGATGTAAATCAAGGGTGGAGAGCGCAACTATATATCCCGAAATTTTGAGGAAGGTATAACAGGTTAGGAGCCAGGTAGCCAGGTACTAAGGATTTAATGATCAATAGGTAACCCATTGTTATATCAGTACCTTGGTTCATTGACCAATCACAGGCAAACCCGCCAAAGCTGTGATGTGGTTCACTTGTGGTCACAGACCGGGCCGCGGGGGCGTTGACCCCCGGAACTCTCTCCAGGTAAACTCCAGGTAAACTTGTGACATGCGAATTGAAAGATTTGTCTGAGTTGATGGTCGCTTGCATTGTACCTCCTTTGTTCACTGTGTTGTACACTCGTACATTACTGTACATACTGTAAACAGTGTATATATTGTAAATACCAGTTTGTCTATTTTGTGAAGGAAATATAAGTCGTATACTGCTGTTGAGTTTTGCTTGCACCATTGTTTGTTGAGTTATGGCAAGGTGTTCAGGCCATTCTACACCTGTGCTCGCAATAATTGATGTGGTGGCAGATGATTGGTAGGGTGAAAGATGGTTGTTGTGGTGGAACATGGTTGGTGTGGTGGAAGATGGTTGTTGTGGTGGAAGATGGTTGGTGTGGAGGAAGATGGTTGGTGTGGTGGAAGATGGTTGGTGTGGAGGAAGATGGTTGGTGTGGAGGAAGATGGTTGGTGTGGGAGTTGGTTAGTGTGGTGGAAAGTAGTTGGTGTGGTGGAAGATGGTTGGTGTGGTGGAAGATGATTGGTAGGGTGAAAGATGGTTGTTGTGGTGGAACATGGTTGGTGTGGTGGAAGATGGTTGGTGTGGTGGAAGATGGTTGGTGTGGTGGAAGATGGTTGGTGTGGAGGAAGATGGTTGGTGTGGGAGTTGGTTTGTGTGGTGGAAAGTAGTTGGTGTGGTGGAAGATGATTGTTGTGGTGGAAGATGGCTGATGTGGGAGTTGGTCAGTGTGGTGGAAAGTAGTTGGTGTGGTGGAAGATGGTTGGTGTGGTGGAAGATGGTTGATGTGGTGGAAGATGGTTGGTGTGGTGGAAGATGGTTGGTGTGGTGGAAGATGGTTGATGTGGTGGAAGATGGTTTGTGTGGTGGAAGATGGTTGGTGTGGTGGAAGATGGTTGGTGTGGTGGAAGATGGTTGGTGTGGAGGAAGATGGTTGGTGTGGTGGAAGATGGTTGGTGTGATGGAAGATGGAGTAGACCGTAGGTCTACTCATCTATTTCACATACCTCCCACTAGAGTTACTGGACTAGGCTTAGCTTCTAAAGTTCCCACCAGATATCAGTACTGAGGCAGACCTGACCTTCCATCAAGACAGCACCACCTGGACTGGCTCCTCTCTTCCCTCTAACTGCATTTGTCTATGTATCCATTAGTAAATACGCCGCACAAGTTAACAGTACACACTAAGGATTTGTGTTCAACCTCCAGCTACCTTGATACGCTACCAGTCTACAAGAGAGAGGTAAAAGAGTGGTGACACCGAGGTTTTCCAGGGACAGAGAAGGGAGTCACATCCATGGGGTGAGGAGCTCCTAAATTCTCCCAGTTTTATTGAGATTCATTGGCGACATCCACTTGCCTACAGGTTTCACAACTCGCCGCAGTATACTCTTCGTCGGCAGAGGCAGCATCGTGTCCATAACTTGTTGAAAACTGAACATAGTCGTCACGGCATCTTTTCCAGATTTTACTGCTCACATGATCGCCACCAGGCCAGCAGCGCCCTAGTGTTATCTCTCTTTTGTGCCTCAATAATTACAGGTCCAGGAACTACCTGGAGTTTACCTGGAGAGGGTTTCAGGAGTTAACGCCTCCGCGGCCTGGTCTAAGACCAGGCCTCATGGTGGATCAGGGTCTGATCAGCAAGGCTGTTACTGCTGGCTGCATGCAAGCTGACGTACTAACCACAGCTCCGTTGGTCAGGTACTGACTTTAGGTGGCTGTCCAGTGCCTTCTTGAATACAACCAGGGGTCTATTGGCAATCCCCCTTATGTATGCTGGGAGGCAATTGAACAGTCTTGGACCCCGGACATTTATTGTGTTGTCTATCAGTGTACTCGGGGCGCCCCTGTTTATCATCGGGGGAATGTTGCATCTCCTGCTGAGGCTTTTGCTTTCATATGGAGTGATTTTCGTGTGCAGGTTTGGTACCAATCCCCCCAGGACCTTCCAAGTGTATATAATTGTGTATCTCTTTCGCCTGCGTTCGAGGGAATACTGATCATGGACCTTCAGTCGTTCCCAGTAGTTTAGGTGCCTTATCGCACTTGTGTGTGCCATGAAAGTTCTTTGTACACTCTCCAGGTGTGCAATGTCGCCAGCCTTGAAGGTGGTCGTTAGTGTACAGTAGCATTCCAGCCTAGAGAGCGCAAGTGATTTGAAGAGAATCATCATGGGCTTGGTATCCCTAGTTTTGAAGGTGCCAATGTTTTAATATCTCAGCAAGTTACAGTGGTAATTAATTATTTACATGTTTATATCTGGTAACAGTCGTAACAGACAAATTTAGTAGCAAACCTATTACAGTGTAGTTTATATTTGATTTACATTAAGTGGTGAAATATAAGTCAGTGGGAGGGAAGTGCCCCTCCTGAGGTATACTGTGAAGTAACTGTGTCATCTGCACGGATATAACACTGACGTGGCCATAAGAGGCACACTGTTTACAAGAGTCCCCCGTCTTCTTCGCTCCTCCCTCTCAACCTCCCCACCTCTCCACCTCCTGTGGAGGTGACTCACACTGGTCTTGAGACCAGGTTCCCCCATCCTTGTGTTCTCAACAGAAGGTGACTTACACAATTCACTACCATGATAGCCACGATTTTGTTCAATTCTTTATGTTCAAGAAACACTGTTGCCGTCTTTGAGGCAGTGTAAACCTGATATAGTTACTAATGTTTACTAAAAGGCCATACTCTCAGTATTTCTGGACCATGGTCATTTAAATGCTCCTACGTTACGCTGTTTTTTATTTTTATTCTTGCTGCCTAAGCAGCTAGTTTATTGTGCTTCTCATATCCATCCTGGCGTACGAACCACAGCCCAGCTGGTCAGGTACTGTCTCTAGGTGCCTGTCCAGTGCCTTCTTTAATACAGTCATGGGTCTATTGGTAATCCCTTATATATACTGGGTGGGAGTTGAACAGTTTTGAGCCCCTGATATTTATTGTGTTGTCTCTTAGTGTGCTCATATCGCTTCTTCCTTTCAATGGGGGAAATGTTGCATCTCCTGCCGAGTCTTTTCCTTCCATAGGGACTGATTTTCTTGTGCAAGTTTGGTACCATTCCCTGTAGGATTTTCCAAGTGTATATTATCATAATTCTCTTTCGCCTGCGTTCCAGGGAATACAAATCAAGGGATTTCAACCGTCCCCGGTAATTTAGATGCCTTATAGTACTTATGTGTGCCGTGAAAGTTCTTTGTACACTCTCCAGGTCAGCAATTTCACCAGTCTAGAAGTGGGCAGTTAGTGTACAGCAGTATTCTAACGTAGAGAGAACAAACGATTTGAAGAGAATCATCATAGGCTTTGCATCCCTAGTTTTGATAGTTCTCATTATCCATCCTACCATTTTCCTAGCAGATGCAGTACATGTGTTGTTGTGATCTTTGAAGGCGAGAGCCTCTGGCATTATCACTCCCAGGTCCTTCACATTACTTTTTCGCTCTACTGCTTTTTTAGAATTTGTTGCATATCCTGATACAGTTTTAATTTTCTTTAAGTTTTCCATGCCTAAGTAAATGAAATTTCTTTTCATTAAACTTCATGTGGAGAAATTTTCTCCAGGAGGGGGGTATCAGCCCCCTTCAGCCCCTTTCAGCCCTTTCAGCCCTGAGGGGCCTAGCCCTCTCAGAAGGGGAAAATATCTTGTTTACTGCTACAGCAAGTAATTGACCCCAGATGCAGTACCAGTATGTGACGTGGCTCGACGCTCCGTGCGGTCCTGTGTTGCAAAGTGTAGCTTAATAAAAGACAGTACATCTCTTACTTTAGCAGGACAATTAAGGAAAATCCTGCTCCCACTTTATTACCATAGTAAAGATATTGGACATTGTTGTCTATGCTTAAGACAGCAAGAATCAAACATTCTGCTTTGCTTCATCGAGGGAGTGGCAAGGAAGCAAAAGTACTATGTCAGCTTTTCCTTTGTGCAAGGGGCAATGACGGTATGGGGTGCTGTGACGTCTTCAGATTACTTTTGACTCTACTGAAAGTGACACTGACGCCAGGATAACCAACAAAGAACGATCTGTGCGTTAGTGTGAACAAAGTATCTCATAAAACACAATAAACACTTAAGAGAAGTGTGATCAGCTTCTTTAGTGATAAGATTGAGAACAATAAAGACAAATCTTGTGGAACATAGTGTACCAGACTATGGAAGACATGGACATCCAAGGACACTTCAGCTTCTATCAAGTCACCGATACCTGTCGAAGGTGTGAAGAACACCATAGCTCATGTTACAAGAGCAAGGTAGGTTACGAATTTCTTGTAGTAGGGGGGACTGCGCAGTTCTTCAGTCGCAAGGAGTGTGTAATCAACCTATAGTCGGCAGTAACGTGCGGACTTTTGAGTCTAAACAAGTACATAATTTGTCAGCAATCAGTGAATGAAATATGCTGACATAACACCCCCTAGGGTAATTTATTGTTTACAAATTATAACTCATTTTCAGCCCGTTGAGATAGGACTTCGACAGCTTCTCAAGACCTCGTCTGCTGATAACCCATTTCTCAACATATTGGTCGTGCTCGAACCGGATAAAGGCCACACTGTGGTCCAAATATGTTGTACTACAGTGTACAAATAACCTACGAGCCAAGGTCCTTCGAAAAAAGCTGTAAAACTAGTGTTTTACAATTTAAATTAGTATAAATGAGTCCCTCCAGACTCAATCACAGAGAATGCACAGCCAAAAGAAAACGGGCGCTCACACAGCGTTCACCCAAAGAAAACGGGAGCTGAGTGACTCACCCAACAAGAAAACGGGGGATGACACCCTGCATCCACTGCTCCAAACTCGAAGTGCTGACTAAGACAACAACAACCCAAGTGATGTTCAGTTTGTCTGAGTTTATATACACATAGTGTTTATAATGTTTATAGACAGAAATTAAGAGACAAGATTGTGTTAAAGTTTGTTTCTTATAGATCTACCTGTTATATTAAAGGAACTTATATATAAAGTGTAAGCTTTCAAAAATATATTAACAGTGAAATTTATATATGTGTAAGTAATATTCAGGTGTGATTTACAGTTATACAGTGACATTTATAGTGTATAGTGAATGAAGTGTATAACATCGTTATTTATGATTAATCATCGTGGTCAGGCTGACACAGCAAACTCAAGCCATAAACATCAGCCACATGTACGGTGTACCCTTCATGGTCATTGACCCTGAGGTTAAACTTAGTAGGTCAATAGTGTCTGGCTCGATTATTGCTGACTTAAGCATAACAAAAACTCATCTGTTTATAGCAGTACAGTGTTTTTTAAACACTCTAAGTGTGGTGCTAGAATTTTCAATATACCATTAAAATGGCTTGTTTGAAAACTCAGTTTCAGTCTTTACAGACTAAGATTACACAATTAGAAAATCTAATTTCAGTCTGTATAGGATTAACTCAAGATACAAACATAGATTTTGATGATCTTGAAGTAAAGTTTGAATTACTTACACAACGTCTGGAAATAATTAATTCAGACTATACACATTATGAAAAGAATTTTCTTGAATCAGATTCAACTGAGGATGAAATTAAAATTGTTTTGGATACTTTTAGTAATCAACAATTAAGGTGGACAGGAGTACAGGCTATCTGCCACAAAACTCTGTCACAGAGACCTACTGTAACTAGTGGTCAAACACCTGTTACAGCTGTAACAACAACAAGTGTCCCATTACCAAGCTTTCCTACATTGTCATTACCTATTTTCCAAGGTCATAATTATGAAGAATTCATTAGTGGTTTTCAATCCATAGTAAATTCACGAACTGACATAGATGAGATTGGTAAGTTCAATTACCTTAAATGTCTTGTGAAGGGAGAACCCTATGAACTGATTAAGTAATTTCCGGTGGTTAAAGGTAATTATCAAATAGCCTTACGTGTCTTAGCAGACAATTACTTTGATGATGACAAGGCTAGAGTTAGACATGCAGTCTTAATATCAAGTTTGAAGCCACCCAAACATTGTTTTTCAGACTTACAGGCATTTAGAATCACATTAGACAATAGTCTCAGATCTCTAGGTGTTAAATATGACCTAAGACAATGTGATTGGTTTATCAGTGGTATTGTACAAGATAAGTTGTCACCACAAACTATTGAACGATTAAATATTATGTTCAATAAACGCTATTTCACTTGTGAAGAAATTAGCAATGGTTTACAAACAATAGTTTCATGCATGCAAGCAACGAGACAAGATGAAAAATCCACCAATCCAGTGGATAATAAACCTTCAACTCAGTATAAAAAGAGTATACCTACTCCCGCTAAACCATAGAATGGGAAATCCCATATAGGCATTTATCAAGCTGTGAATACAACAGACAGTAAACAGACTGTCATACATAGATTTACTCCAAAATGTATACTTTGTGATGGAACACATTGGACACAGTATTGTAGTCAATACACATCAATGGAGGTACGTAAACAACGTGTTCATCAGCTGAAAAGATGCATCAAGTGTTTAGGTGAACACAAGGGAGGTAAATGCTCACTGAAGAAGTGTTTTAAATGCAAGGGTATGCATCATACAGCATTATTCCCAAATACTTTTGCTGAACAGCACAAGACTTCCACAGAATCAGGAAGTCAACAGGCAACAGCATTAAATGTGAGAGATAAGTTTAAAGCAACTGCTCTCCCGATAGCTCGAGTTCAGTTATCTAATAAATTACACAAAACCAATGTGCTAACACTATTTGATCAAGGCTCACAAAGGTCCTTCATAAGAAGAACAGTGTTGCAGAAACTGAATAAACAACCCTATGCCAAAATACAATTAGATATAGCTGGTTTTTTCACAATTCTGGTAAACAGACATGTGACCTAGCCAGAATCACTGTTGGTCTAGGAAACAGGAAAAGAACAGTAGAAGCTGTGGTAGTAGATGATTTGCCTAAGTATGCGCAGATCCAGGGATTAAAAGAAACAGTTGCAGCACTGAAAGCAGCTAAGGTCAAGTTAGCCTGTCCTGACATACAGACAGACACTATTAGTCCAATTGATTTAATCATTGGAAGTGATTATTATCACTGTTTTGTGCAAAATATAGTAAGTAAACTTGATGTTCACTTGCTGAAAATAGTAGGAGGCCACATGATATGTGGTCCCATTCCCTCTCAAAGTGGGAAAGAAGCTGATATTGATTCAGTGGAAAATGTACTAGTTACGAGAATAACCGCTGATCATGTACCACAGCAAAAATTATCATTACTGGAAGAAATGAATGAACCAGTTGATAAGTTGTGGGATATAGACGCGATAGGTATTGATGTAAATAAACCAAGCCCACAAGAGTCTCAAACTTATAACCAATATTTGGACACTGTCAAATATGAAGATGGACAGTATTGGGTTAGGTTACCATGGAAATTAAATCCACCACATCTGCCTAGCAATTATCGCATGGCTTTCGGACAAATGAAAGCACAAATACATGAGCTCAGGAAGAATCCAGAGCTACTGACTATGATAATATCATACAAGAACAGTTGGACAATAAATTCATTGAGGAAATAGTCGAAGACAAGTTGAAAACAGACGCTCATTATCTCCCGCACCATGGAGTCAGAAAAGATTCTGAAACCACTCCACTACATGTTGTATACAATTGCAGCGCAAGTGCAAATAAAGATGTAGCAAGTCTTAATGACTGTCTGATGACCGAACCCTCACTAACTGAGAAGCTTGGAGACGTGCTTATGAAATTTCGCACAAACCCATATGCCTACACGGCTGATATTTCCAAAGCTTTGTTAAGAGTAGGACTATAAGAAATAGATAGAGATTATACTCGATTCTTGTGGCCTGAAAATCCACATGATCCTCAAAGTCCTGTGAAAACTTATCGTTTCAAATCAGTATTATTTGGTGCAACATCCTCTCCATTCTTACTAGAAGCTACTCTAAATACACATTTGAAGAAATCTGAAAGTCCCTTCAAAGAAATCCTAAAGAAAAGTTTCTATGTGGACAATCTTCAAGGTAGTGTGAATAAAGAGGAGGATTTGAAATCCTTATACAGAGAAGCTAACAAAGAGATGAAAGAAGCAAATATGCCTCTAAGGATGTGGAATACTAATTCAAAGCAATTAAGGGAACTTATCAAAGAAGATTTCCCTGAAGCTGAAATTCCTGATTGCAACAATATGCTGGGACTTAATTGGAACACACAGGAAGATACTTTGAGTCTCAAAAAGAAAACAATAAATCATGTAGTACACTCACTAAATGTAGTTTACTGTCAGAGGTATCACAATGTTTTGATCCTCTAGGACTTGTCTCACCAATTACCATAAAGGATAAAATGCTTATGCAAGATGCATGGAAGCTCAAAATTGGATGGGATGAGAACTTGCCTCTAGAAATGAGTCAAGCATGGGATGAAATATCCAAGGAGTTTAAGCAACTTCATCAAATTAAATTTCCCAGACAAATAGGTCAAGAGGGAAACAAGTACACATTACATATGTCCTGGGATGCGTCAACCAGAGGTTATGGCGCTGTAGCTTACATGAGTAATGCTGAAGGAAGTACACTAATAACTTCAAAGGCCAGGGTAGCACCCTTGAAGGTCTGAACAGTACCACAATTGGAACTGACAGCACTCTTTGTAGGTACAAAATTATCTGTCTATCTCAACAAAGTACTTGATCACCTCGCTATTGAAAAAACCGTGATATGGAGTGATAATGAAGCAGTTCTCCAGTGTTTAAGAAATAATAAGAGTAAGCTGGTCTATGTACAGAACAGAGTAGCAGAAATAAAAGAGATGCAGAGAGATTATCTCTTTCTCCACGTCTCTACCCAAGAGAATCCAGCTGATATGTTGTCACGTGGTGTCCCACTCAAGAAATTTGTGGATAATAAATTATGGCTCCACGGACCGAACTGGCTCTCTAATGAGAATAACTAGCCTCAGCAAAACGCTCACATTATGCCAGAAGAAACAGTCTGCTTGAACACAGCAGAAATAAGTTGTGTAAATACTGCAGACACAACAGAAATAGTCATTGATGGATCTAAATACTCATCTTTGGGTAAACTCTTAAGAGTTACAGCTCTTGTCTTTAAATTCATTAAAAGAATAAAACCTGATTATGAATGTCTTGAACCCATTAAATACTGGGTGACACTAATACAGAAAGATGTTTTCTCTACAGAATATAAATTTCTAGAAACACAAGATAAATCCCCAAAAAAACCTGTTATGATTAATTCTTTAGGACTTTATCTGGACTCAGAAAAGATTATAAGATGTCGAGGAAGAATTCATAATTCTTCACTACCTAAAGAAGCCATACATCCAATATTGATCCCCAAGAATCATTGGCTAACAAAACTGATTGTGCAAAACGCCCACAGTAACGTGTTACATGGTGGGGTAGCTGACACACTTTGTCATATACGACAATCCTACTGGATACCTCAAGGTAGACAAAGTGTGAAAAGACAAATAAGGGACTGTATTACTTGTCGTCACTACGATATGCGAGTATGTCAGTATCCAGGTCCACCTCCATATCCCTCTGAAAGAGTTTGTCATATCACTCCATTTGAGGTGACAGGTGTAGATTACACTGGACCAATAATTTTAACCAAAACAGTTGACAAAGTTTCCATCAAGGTGTACATCTGTTTGTTCACTTGTGCTACAACTAGAGCAGTACATCTAGAAGTAGCCACTGACATGTCTGCTGTCGTTGGAGATACATTCCTCCTAAATCTCCATGGCACGGCGGATTTTATGAAAGAATGATCGGCATTGTAAAACGTTGTTTAAGGAAGACTCTTCATCGTCAAAGAATCGGTTTAGAAGAATTCTGTACAGTTGTGACTTAAATAGAAAATAGAGTCAACAACAGACCTCTAACTTATGTTACCGATGATCTGGACAATTTAGAAGTGTTAAGTCCATCTCATTTACTCCATGGCAGAAGGCTCGAACCTGTTCCTCCCATGAATGATAAAGAAATCATAGAGGATCCTACTTATTTCGAACCTGAGCAACTCAGACGTAAATTCAAACACTTTAATAAAGTGATTGAACGTTGGGAAAAAATTTGGCGAGAAGACTATCTCACCTCATTGAGAGAACACTTCTATGGAGCTGGTGTTCCTGAAAATCATAAGTCCTTAAGACCTGGTGACATAGTGATTATCGACAATGATGGTCCGAGGTCCCAATGGCCACTTGGAAAAATTGTGACCATATATCCTGATGCAAATGGAATCATCAGGACAGTTTGTTTTGGGCAAAGGTATAGTGAATAAGCAGACAATAAATAAACTAGTGCCGTTAGAATTACACAGTGTTGAAAACAAAATTAGTGATTCTCCAGAAACCACACAGACTAAAGCTATTCAGAAAAGACAAGCAGCAGTGGTGGCGAGTGAGAAAATCAAATTAATGTTAAGTGATGAATAGTTCACCTGCAGCGAGCCTCTGCCGCCCCCCAGTGTGGAAAAATTTTCTCCAGGAGGGGGGTATCAGCCTCCTTCAGCCCCTTTCAGCCCTTTCAGCCCTGAGGGGCCTAGCCCTCTCAGAAGGGGCAAATATATTGTTTACTGCTACAGCGAGTAATTGACCCCAGATGCAGTACCAGTATGTGACGTGGCTCGACGCTCCGTGCGGTCCTGTGCTGCAAACTGTAGCTTAATAAAAGACAGTTCATCTCTTACCTTAGCAGGACAATTAAGGAAAATCCTGCTCCCACTTTATTACCATAGTAAAGATATTGGACATTGTTGTCTATGCTTAAGACAGCAAGAATCAAACATACTGCTTTGCTTCATCGAGGGAGTGGCAAGGAAGCAAAAGCACTATGTCAGTTTTTCCTTTGTGCAAGGAGCAGTGACGGCATGGGGTGCTGTGGCGTCTTCAGATTACTTTTGACTCTACTGAGAGTGACACTGACGCCAGGATAACCAACAAAGAACGATCTGTGCGTTAGTGTGAACAAAGTATCTCATAAAACACAATAAACACTTAAGAGAAGTGTGATCAGCTTCTTTAGTGATAAGATTGTGAACAATAAAGACAAATCTTGTGGAACATAGTGTACCAGTGTACGTATTCCTAGACTATGGAAGACGTGGACATCCAAGGACACTTCAGCTTCTATCAAGTCACCGATACCAGTCGAAGGTGTGAAGAACACCATAGCTCACGCTACAAGGGCAATGTAGGTTACGAATTTTTTGTAGTATGGGGGACTGCACAGTTCTTGAGTCGCAAGGAGTTTGTAATCAACCTACAGTCGGCAGTAAGGTGAGGACTTTTGAGTCCAAACAAGTATGTAATTTGTCAGCAATAAGTGAATGAAATATGCTGACATATCACCCCCTAGGGGTAATTTATTGTTTACAAATTAAAACTCATTTCCAGCCCATTGAGAGAGGACTTCGACAGCTTCTCAAGACCTCATCTGCAGGGGAGGCTGTGCAGGCGATTAGCTGTCTTTCTAAGTTAAGTTTTCCCTATACAAACTGTTTAAACTTAGCTGATAACCCATTTCTCAACACTTCATATTTTTTGAGTGGCCCACCTGAAGATTTTGTTGATGTTCACTTGGAGTCTCGCGGTGTCTTCCATGGAGGTCACTGTCATGATGTTCACTTGGAGTCTCGTGGTGTCTTCCATGGAGGTCACTGTCATGATGTTCACTTGGAGTCTCGCGGTGTCTTCCATGGAGGTCACTGTCATGATGTTCACTTGGAGTTCCGCCGTGTCTTCCATGGAGGTCACTGTCATGATGTTCACTTGGAGTCTCGTGGTGTCTTCCATGGAGGTCACTGTCATGATGTTCACTTGGAGTCTCGCGGTGTCTTCCATGGAGGTCACTGTCATGATGTTCACTTGGAGTCTCGCGGTGTCTTCCATGGAGGTCACTGTCATGATGTTCACTTGGAGTCTCGCAGTGTCTTCCATGGAGGTCACTGTCATGATGTTCACTTGGAGTCTCGCGGTGTCTTCCATGGAGGTCACTGTCATGATGTTCACTTGGAGTCTCGTGGTGTCTTCCATGGAGGTCACTGTCATGATGTTCACTTGGAGTCTCGCAGTGTCTTCCATGGAGGTCACTGTCATGATGTTCACTTGGAGTCTCGCGGTGTCTTCCATGGAGGTCACTGTCATGATGTTCACTTGGAGTCTCGTGGTGTCTTCCATGGAGGTCACTGGCATGATGTTCACTTGGAGTCTCGTGGTGTCTTCCATGGAGGTCACTGTCATGATGTTCACTTGGAGTCTCGCGGTGTCTTCCATGGAGGTCACTGTCATGATGTTCACTTGGTGTCTCGCGGTGTCTTCCATGGAGGTCACTGTCATGATGTTCACTTGGAGTCTCGCAGTGTCTTCCATGGAGGTCACTGTCATGATGTTCACTTGGAGTCTCGTGGTGTCTTCCATGGAGGTCACTGTCATGATGTTCACTTGGAGTCTCGTGGTGTCTTCCATGGAGGTCACTGTCATGATGTTCACTTGGAGTCTCGTGGTGTCTTCCATGGAGGTCACTGTCATGATGTTCACTTGGAGTCTCGTGGTGTCTTCCATGGAGGTCACTGTCATGGCAATTCTGATGCCATCTATGAAGGAAGACACGGTGCTGTTACTTACATCTCTGTCTATGTCATATATGAGGATAAAGAATGGGATGGGAGCGAGTTCTGTGCGTTGTGGAACAGTGCTTTTCACTCTAGCTGCGTCGAACTTTACACTTTTTACTATTACTCTTCGTGTTTTATTTGTTAGGAAGTTATAGATCTATCTACCAACTTTTCCTGTTATTCCTTCATCACACATTTTGTGTGCTATTACACCATGGTCACACTTGTCGAAGGTTTTCACAAAGTAACTTGTTGATCTTCTGTAGCATCCAGGACCTTGTCATAGTGGTCCAGTAGCTGGGACAGGCAAGAGCAACCTGCTCTAAACCCGTGTTGCCCTGAGTTGTGTAACTGATGGATATCTAAGTGGTTGGCTATCTTGCTTCTTACAATCCTTTCAAAAAATTTTATATGGGATGTTAGTGCTATTTGTCTGTAGTTCTTTGCAATTGCTTTACTGCCACCTTTGTAGAGTGGGGCTATGTTTGTTGTTTTTAGTAAGTGTGGGAAGACCCCTGTGTCCATGCTCCCTCTCCATAGAATGCTGAAGGAACATGACAAAGGTTTCTTGCAGTTCTTGATGAAGGTGGAGTTCCATGAGTCTGTGCCTGAGGGCAGAGTGCATGAACATGTCATTTAGTACCTTTTCTGTCTTGTAGAGTTAGAATAATATCCGAGATTTTTGAGATGAGCAAATTTTGGGTTTTGTTCATAAAGAATTCATTAGGATTGTCGAACCTTATTCTGCGCAGCGGCTCGCTGAACACCGAGTCATATTTGGACTTTAGTATCTCACTTATTTCTTGGCTGTCATCTGTGCATGTCCCATCTAGCCTAAGCAGCGGCCCAATACTGGATGTTGTTTTTCCCTTAGATCTGGAATAAGAGAAGAAGTAATTTTTTTTAATTTCGTTTATGGCTTTTAGTTATTGCTATAATTCTTGTCTCTTGCAAGGTTCCCTCAGCTTAAGACGATCTACCACCACACCAACCATCTACTACCACACCAACCATCTACCACCACACCAACCATCTACCACCACACCAATCATCTACCATCATACCAACCATCTACCATCACACCAACCATCTACCACCAAACCAACCATCTACCACCACACCAACCATCTACCACCACACCAACCATATACCACCACACCAACCATCTACCACCACACCAACTATCTACAATCACACCAATCATCTACTACCACACCAACCATCTACCACCTCACCAATCATCTACCACCTCACAAAACATCTACCATCAAATCAACCGTCTACCAACACACCAACCATCTAAAATCACACCAACCATCTACCACAACACCAATCATCTACCACCACACCAACAGTCTACCATCACACTAATCATCTACCATCACACCAACCATCTACCACCTCACCAACCATCTACCACCACACCAATCATCTACCACCACACCAACCATCTACCACCACACCAACCATCTGCCACTGCAACAACCATCCAGTACCACACCAATCATCTTCCATCACACCAACCATCTACCATCACACCAACCGTATACCACCTCACCAATCATCTACCACCACACCAATAATCTACCACCACACCAATCATCTGCCACCACACCAATCATCTACCATCACACCAATCATCTACCACCACACCAATCATCTACCACCACACCAATCATCTACCACCACACTAACCATCCACCACCACACCAATCATCTTACATCACACCAATCATCTACCATCACACCAACCATATACCACCTCACCAATCATCTACAACCACACCAATCATCTACCACCACACCAATCATCTGCGACCACACCAATCATCTACCATCACACCAATCATCTACCACCACACCAATCATCTACCACCACACCAATCATCTACCACCACACTAACCATCCACCACCACACCAATCATTTTACATCACACCAATCATCTACCATCACACCAACCATATACCACCACACCAATAATCTACCACCACACCAATCATCTGCCACCACACCAATCATCTACCAACACAACAATCATCTACCACCACACCAATCATCTACCACCACACCAATCATCTACCACAACACCAATCATCTACCACCACACCAAACATCTACCACAACACCAATCATCTACCATCACACCAATAATCTACCACCACACCAATCATCTGCCACAACACCAATCATCTACCAACACAACAATCATCTACCACCACACCAATCATCTACCACCACACCAATCATCTACCACCACACCAATCATATACCACAACACCAATCATCTACCACCACACCAAACATCTTATACCTCACCAATCATTTACCATCACACCAATCATCTACCAACACAACAATCATCTACCACCACACCAATCATCTACCACCACACCAATCATCTACCACCACACCAACCATGTACCACCACACCAACCATCTTCCACCTCAACAACCATCTACCACCACACCAAGCATCTAACACCACACCAACATCTACCACCACACCAATCATCTACCACCACACCAACCATGTACCACACCAATCATCTACCACCACACCAACCATGTACCACACCAATCATTTACCACCACACCAAACTTCTAACACAGCACCAATCATCTACCACCACACCAACCCTCTACCACTACACCATCTACCACCACACCAACTATACACCACCTCACCAATCATCTACCACCACACCAAACATCTGCCACCTCTCCAATCACCTACAATCACAACAATCATCTACCACTACACCAATCATATACCATCTCACCAATCATCTACCACCACACCAAACATCTACCACCACACCAATCATCTACCATCACACCAATCATCTATCACCACACCAATCATCTACCATCACATCAACCATCTACCACCACACCAACCATCTACCACCACACTAGCCATCTACCATTACACCAATCATCTACCATCACATCAATCATATACCACCACACCAAACATCTGCCACCTCTCCAATCATCTACTATCACAGGAATCATCTACCACTACACCAATCATATACCACCTCACCAATCATCTACCATCACACAAAACATCTACCACCACACCAATCATCTACCATCACACAAATCATCTATCACCACACCAACCATCTACTACCAAAACCACCTACTACCACACCGGCCATCTACCACCACACTAACCATCTACCATTACACCAATCATCTACTATCACACCAATCATGTACCACCACACCAAACATCTGCCACCTCACCAATCATCTACCACCACATCAACCATCTATCACAACACCAACCATCTACCACCACACCAACCATCTACCATTACACCAACCATCTACCACCACTCTAACCATCTACCATCACACCAATCATCTACCACCACGCCAACCATCTACAACCTCACCAATCATCTACCACCACACCAACCATCTACCATCACACCAACCATCTACCACCACACCAACCATCTACCACCACACCAACCATCTACCACCACACCAACCATCTACCATCACACCAATCATCTACCACCACACCAACCATCTACCACCACACCAACCATCTACCACCACACCAACCATCTACCACCACACCAACCATCTACCATCACACCAATCATCTACCACCACACCAACCATCTACCACCACACCAACCATCTACCACCACTCTAACCATCTACCATCACACCAATCATCTACCACCACACCAACCATCTACCATCACACCAATCATCTTCCATCACACCAATCATCTACCACCACTCCAACCATCTACCACCACACTAATCATCTACCATCACACCAATTATCTACCACCACACCATCTACCATCACACCAATCATCTACCATCACACCAATCATCTACCACTACAGAAACCATCTACCACCACACCAATCATCTACCATCACACCAATCATCTTACATCACACCAATCATCTACCATCACACCAACCATATACCACCTCACCAATCATCTACAACCACACCAATCATCTACCACCACACCAATCATCTGCGACCACACCAATCATCTACCATCACACCAATCATCTACCACCACACCAATCATCTACCACCACACCAATCATCTACCACCACACTAACCATCCACCACCACACCAATCATTTTACATCACACCAATCATCTACCATCACACCAACCATATACCACCACACCAATAATCTACCACCACACCAATCATCTGCCACCACACCAATCATCTACCAACACAACAATCATCTACCACCACACCAATCATCTACCACCACACCAATCATCTACCACAACACCAATCATCTACTACCACACCAAACATCTACCACAACACCAATCATCTACCATCACACCAATAATCTACCACCACACCAATCATCTGCCACCACACCAATCATCTACCAACACAACAATCATCTACCACCACACCAATCATCTACCACCACACCAATCATCTACCACCACACCAATCATATACCACAACACCAATCATCTACCACCACACCAAACATCTTATACCTCACCAATCATTTACCATCACACCAATCATCTACCAACACAACAATCATCTGCCACCTCACCAATCATTTACCATCACACCAATCATCTACCACCACACCAACCATGTGCCACCACACCAACCATCTACCACCTTACCAACCATCTACCACCTCAACAACCATCTACCACCACACCAAGCATCTAACACCACACCAACATCTACCACCACACCAATCATCTACCACCACACCAACCATGTACCACCACACCAGCCATCTACCACCACACCAACCATCTACCACCTCACCAGTCGTCTACCACCACACCAATCATCTACTGCCACACCAACCATCTACCACCGCACCAATCATTTACCACCACACCAAACTTCTACCACAGCACCAATCATCTACCACCACACCAACCCTCTACCACTACACCATCTACCACCACACCAACTATACACCACCTCACCAATCATCTACCACCACACCAAACATCTGCCACCTCTCCAATCACCTACAATCGCAACAATCATCTACCACTACACCAATCATATACCATCTCACCAATCATCTACCGCCACACCAAACATCTACCACCACACCAATCATCTACCATCACACCAATCATCTATCACCACACCAATCATCTACCATCACATCAACCATCTACCACCACACCAACCATCTATCACCACACTAGCCATCTACCATTACACCAATCATCTACCATCACATCAATCATATACCACCACACCAAACATCTGCCACCTCTCCAATCATCTACAATCACAGCAATCATCTACCACTACACCAATCATATACCACCTCACCAATCATCTACCATCACACAAAACATCTACCACCACACCAATCATCTACCATCACAACCAATCATCTATCACCACACCAACCATCTACCACCAAAACCATCTACTACCACACCGGCCATCTATCACCACACTAACCATCTACCATTACACCAATCATCTACCATCACACCAATCATGTACCACCACACCAAACATCTGCCACCTCACCAATCATCTACCACCACATCAACCATCTATCACAACACCAACCATCTACCACCACACCAACCATCTACCATTACACCAACCATCTACCACCACTCTAACCATCTACCATCACACAAATCATCTACCACCACACCAACCATCTACAACCTCACCAATCATCTACCACCACACCAACCATCTACCATCACACCAACCATCTACCACCACACCAACCATCTACCACCACACCAACCATCTACCACCACACCAACCATCTACCATCACACCAATCATCTACCACCACACCAACCATCTACCACCACACCAACCATCTACCACCACACCAACCATCTACCACCACACCAACCATCTACCATCACACCAATCATCTACCACCACACCAACCATCTACCACCACACCAACCATCTACCACCACTCTAACCATCTACCATCACACCAATCATCTACCACCACACCAACCATCTACCACCACACCAACCATCTACCACCACTCTAACCATCTACCACCACACCAACCATCTACCACCACACCAACCATCTACCACCACACCAACCATCTACCACCACACCAACCATCTACCATCACACCAATCATCTACCACCACACCAACCATCTACCACCACACCAACCATCTACCACCACTCTAACCATCTACCATCACACCAATCATCTACCACCACACCAACCATCTACCATCACACCAATCATCTTCCATCACACCAATCATCTACCACCACTCCAACCATCTACCACCACACTAATCATCTACCATCACACCAATTATCTACCACCACACCATCTACCATCACACCAATCATCTACCATCACACCAATCATCTACCACTACAGAAACCATCTACCACCACACCAATCATCTACCATCACACCAATCATCTACCATCACACCAATCATCTACCACTACAGAAACCATCTACCACCACACCAATCATCTACCATCACACCAATCATCTACCATCCCACCAATCATCTACCACCACACCAATCATCTACCACCACACCAACCATCTACCACCACACCAACCATCTACCACCACTCTAACCATCTACCACCACACCAACCATCTACCACCACACCAACCATCTACCACCACACCAACCATCTACCACCACACCAACCATCTACCATCACACCAATCATCTACCACCACACCAACCATCTACCACCACACCAACCATCTACCACCACTCTAACCATCTACCATCACACCAATCATCTACCACCACACCAACCATCTACCATCACACCAATCATCTTCCATCACACCAATCATCTACCACCACTGCAACCATCTACCACCACACTAATCATCTACCATCACACCAATTATCTACCACCACACCATCTACCATCACACCAATCATCTACCATCACACCAACCATCTACCACTACAGAAACCATCTACCACCACACTAACCATCTACCATTACACCAATCATCTACCATCACACCACTCATCTACCACTACAGAAACCATCTACCACCACACCAATCATCTACCATCACACCAATCATCTACCATCCCACCAATCATCTACCACCACACAAACCATCTACCACCACACCAATAATCTACTACCACACCAATCATCTACCACCACACCAACCATCTACCACCACACCAGTCATATACCACTACACCAACTATATACCACCACACCAATCATCTACCACCACACCAAACATCTACCTCACTAATCATCTACCACCACACCAACTATCTACCACCACACCGACTATGTCCCACCACACCAATCATCTCCCATCATGGACGTATCTACAGAAAATAGCGTCTAGATCAAGCACTGAAATTGCGTCCCTGTCCAAGCATTTAATAACCATCTTTTAGATTAACTTAACCATAAAGTCAGCTCAAAAATACAAGCTAAGATAGTTAATGTTTTAGTTAACAAATTACAGCACTACATGATAATTACAACTCCACCTTCCTTGCTTTCACTGATGTAAACTGCTCTATGACATGCTCCAATTCTGTTTTTTTTTTTTAGTTTCTTGTCATTCTACAGTCAGTAGAGAATGATTAGTGAGTCTGCAATGGTTGGAAATAGCAATGGTTGGTCGGCAACGCTCTCGTCTCACTCTCTGAATGTCCATGGTTTGAATCCTGGCATGGGTGAAAATATTGGGAGAGTATCCTTACACTAGCTGTCCCGTTCACCTAGCTAGCCAGTAGGTACCTAGGTGTTAGTCGTCTGTGTGGGTCACATCCTGGGGAACAATATATAGGAACCACAATGGAAATAAAACAGTCCTGTATGACGCACTAACTTTTTTGGATTATCCTGGGTGGCTAACACTCCGACGTTTTAATAAGAACAAATCTCTCTCTCTCTCTCTCTCTCTCTCTCTCTCTCTCTCTCTCTCTCTCTCTCTCTCTCTTTTCTTTTTTTTAGACAGGGTTTAACAAGGTTAAGGAGCCATAGCTTTATTGACATGTTATTTACAGGTTAAGGATTCCTAACTTTATTGGCAAGCTAACAGCTGTTACCTACATCAGCTCATTTGAAAGCTTTTTATTGTTATGAGACATACAAGTAGGGAACAGGATGAAGTTGGAGCCATCTGTGGGCCAGCATTTTCATTTGATCAACTGACTTTATCTCGTTGACATAATTATGCTGTACGAATGTGTTCCATACTCGAGTCATCCTGTGTATATATCATCTCAGATAGAGTGATGCTCTGGAGAAGGGTACAGCCAGAGTGAAGTTGCTTATTTCTGCCCGTCTTGTGACATAAAAGCTTGTTTCACGCTGTCCTCGAAGTGGATCCAAGTGTGGTACTTTGACAACATTGGCCTTGTACATAACAATAAGGCCACCCACATCCCTCCTGTGTTGAAGGCTCTGCTAAAACGACAGATCTATCCAGGATGGGTCCAGGCAAGAGATGAGACGTCTTGCCCTGTTCTCTACTCTGTCAAGCAGTCGCAGATGAGAAGGGGGGCAGGCAAACAAAGAAAGTGGAACATACTCAAGGTGTGAGCGTACTTGTGCCTCGTACTAAAACTTGCAACCCCTGCTGTCAAGAAGATGCGAGATACGGCGAAGTGCTCTAAGCTTCCTGGCTGCCTTGTTTGCAAGATTTACAACATGGTTTTTCATGTCAGTTTGAAGTCAAATTTCACCCTAAGGAATTCAACTTCTTCCCCAACTACCAACACCCTCCCACTCATCCTTACTACTGCACCGGCATTGCCATAATGGTGCCTAGATATCATCATCATTTGTGTTTTCTCAGGTGCAAATGTTACTTGCCATCTATTTCCCCAAGCTGATATAGCTCTTAGCTGGTGATTGATGTAGCTTACAGCAGCTGGCATTTCTTCTCTTGGATAAGTGAATGTAAGTGTACAGTCGTCTGCATATGCATGGTATTCTGGGATGAGATGAAGAAGGTCATTGAAGTAGACATTCCATAACAATGGTCCCAGAATGCTTCCTTGTGGAACACTTGCCCCAGTAGGATGTCTCGCTGAGAGATCTACCATGAAGGTAATCACTGAGGAGCCATAGCGTAGAGCCTGCAATTCCCAGAGCTTGCAGTTTTGCTAAGAGGCCCTGGTGCCACACCCGGTCGAAAGCACCAGCAATGTCAAGTGCTACCACACAGCTGACTTTGGATTCACCCAGTGACTGGTGCCACTTACCGGAGAGGTTTAACAACAGATCAGCAGCAGAGTAACCTTTCCTAAAACCATAATGACGGTCAAAAAACTCTGTTATTTGTCATGAGATTATTGTCTCAAGGAGCTTGTCAGTGATTGACAGGAGTGACACTGGTCTGTAGTTACTGATTTCTGCTCTGCTCTTCTTTTTGTGAACAGGGACTACATTTGCCTCCTTCCAGAGAGGGCCATTTACACTGTACTAGGCAGTGCTGAAAGATGCGAGTTAGAGGTGCTGCTACCTGGTCTGCACATCTTCTCAGCATTCTTGGGCTCAACTTGTCTGGGCCCACAGCCTTCTCTTGGTCAAGCGATTTAAGAAGGAAGTGCACCTCCTCCTGCCTTATTGTTACAACTGACAGTTTTGACACAGTTCTTGCAGCTAGCCAAGGAGGGTCCCTTGCTGGATCAGGAGCTTGCATTATGGTAGCAAAGTGTTCGGCAAAGAGGTCCGCTTTCTCTTGACTACTAGTAGAGGTGGTCCCATTCTGTGGAATGAGTTCATCAGGCAGATAACCTTGTCTGTCTTTGACCAGGGACCACCAGGTTTAGGAGCCTACCTTACCTGATGCTAGCTTTCTTTTTGTGTCCATCTCCCATTTAGTGATGGCCCACTTTTGAACGTCACCCATATGCCTACAGGCTTGACTGTGCAAGTTCCTGTTATAGATGGTAGGATGTCTCTTATACCTTCGCCATTCCTTGTACTTAGCAGTAGCAGCCTCTCTACAACGAAAGCCAAACAGAGGCTGATCTGTAGGCTTCGTCACATATTGCCGGTGAGGAATGTGTTTTTGTAGATATGTGTCCAGTGAAGGCTTTCACTTGGTTGTCAACATCCCCTTGGAGAAGAGCATTCCAATCGTGGTGGCGAGCTCAGAGCAAAGGGCTGGCCAATTACCTCTTTCCCATAGCAAGGTTGTGCGTGTGGACTCCTCACCTCGTTCTATAGGCTTAAGTGTCGTAAAAACAGCCTTGTGGTCAGACGATCCAACATAGCCGAGGGGTTGACAAGTGACTATACTTCTGCCAGATCACTCACTACTGGATCAAGGGAGGAGCCAGAGATGTGAGTAGGGAAATCAACAAAGTTTCTCATGTCAAACACTGTCCCTCTCTGTCTCTCTGTCTCTCTCTCTGTCTCTCTCTTTGTCTCTCTCTGTCTCTCTCTGTCTCTCTCTGTCTCTGTCTGTCTGTCTGTCTGTCTGTCTCTCTCTCTCTCTGTCTCTCTCTCTCTGTCTCTCTCTCTCTGTCTCTCTCTCTCTCTCTCTGTGTCTCTCTCTCTCTCTGTCTATCTGTCTGTCCGTCTGTCTCTCTCTGTCTCTCTCTGTCTCTCTCTTTCTATCTCTGTCTCTCCCTGTCTCTGTCTGTCTGTCTGTCTCTCTCTCTCTCTCTTTCTCCCTCTCTCCCTCTTGTAAGACTGGGGAGGACGCTCTCATCTCTATACTGAATAATAAGTTTAAGAGGCTCTTAAGGTCTTGATATTTTCATGTTGGACAGATTTGATAGCAATATTCTACAGTTGGAAATTCCTTCACATAGTTGCTGTCCATCAGCACCAGAGTTGTACAATTAATCCAAATTTTCTTTAAGTTGTTCCTGTCGGCGCCGTAACACAGTCCCTCGACATCGAGAAGGAACGCCAATTTTGCGTCACTGTCGGCGCCGTAACGCAGTCCCTCGACATCGAGAAGGAACGCAAATTTGGCGTCACTATCGGCGCCGTAACACAGTCCCTCTACATCGAGAAGGAACGCAAATTTGGCGTCACTATCGGCGCCGTAACACAGTCC
The DNA here is from genome assembly GCF_038502225.1 of Cherax quadricarinatus. Taxonomy (NCBI): domain Eukaryota; kingdom Metazoa; phylum Arthropoda; class Malacostraca; order Decapoda; family Parastacidae; genus Cherax; species Cherax quadricarinatus. The sequence continues at coordinate 56,508 of NW_027195880.1, read as the reverse complement.
CTCGACATCGAGACGGAACGCAAATTTGGCGTCACTCTCGGCGCCGTAACACAGTCCCTCTACATCGAGAAGGAACGCAAATTTGGCGTCACTATCGGCGCCGTAACACAGTCCCTCGACATCGAGATGGAACGCAAATTTGGCGTCACTCTCGGCGTCGTAGCACAGTCCCTCGACATAGAGAAGGAACGCAAATTTGGCATCACTGTCGGCGCCGTAACACTGTCCCTAGACATCGAGAAGGAACGCAAATTGGGCGTCACTGTCAACTGTCCCTCGATCCGAATGCAAACTTGGCATCACTCTCATTTTCTTACCTGTCTGTGGTTGCACGGGTCGAGTCATATCTCTTGGCCCCGAATCTGTGCTGATCGCTACTAGGTCCATTCTTCTGCTCCCTAAGCTTAATCATATCTCTTTTTAAAGTTATATATGGATCCTGCCTTCACCACATCACTCTCCAGACTGTTCCACGTCCTGACAACTCTATGAAGCACTTCCTAACATCCCTGTAGCTCGATCGCTAGCGCACTCAGCTCACACACTGAAGTCCGGAGATCGAATCCCCGGTTCGGCTGGAAAACATTAGGACGTGTTTCCATAAGACACCTCTTGTCCATGCTCACCCATCAGTATAAAATTGGTACCTGGGTGTCAGTCGACTGGTGTGGGTGACATCCCGGGACAAAACTGACCTAATTTGCACAGAATGCTTTGCATAACAAGCGGCTTTCTATTTAGTAGTATGTCAGTGATGTCAGCTGGGCCTGTATACCTTGTACATGTACTTATAAACATAAACATATATTTTTATATTCCAGATATGACCCATTGTTGCTGTGTCCCATCTCTGAATCACTCTGTCCCTCGCCACTTTGTCATTTCCTCTCGGTATTTATAAGTTTTTAAGGCAATGGACAGGCTGGACAACTGGGCTGTGGTTGGTACGTCAGTTTATGTACGGCCAGCAGTAATAACCTGGTTAATCAGACCCTGATTCACCACAAGGCCTGGTCTCGTGGTGGATCAGGGTCTGTATACATTGCACACCTCAGCTAAGTGATGCATACCCAAGATGTACAGTAGTTTTTATGTTGGCCATCGTAAGTTTTAGCTGCTAGCGTAAGGTTAGTGCGTGTTCCATCAGCATTAAGTGTCTTCCAGTAATTAAATGGTAAGTATTAATGCCCATTTCTTTTTTGTACCCAGCATGTCTAATGATTTAATATTTTAATTATTTATTTAATGTCAGGTCTAGCTCCTCGTGAGAGGTCTAGCTTTTTGTGAGAGTGGTAAAGAAGTGGTCATCGAGAGAGTTGCAGTTCGGCGACCCACTGTGACTGAGTCCCACCTCACCCAAATTAATTGCAGGTAATAATTGAGGTAATACCCTGTAAACCTCTTACAGGTAATTTGCTTACATAATAGTAATAATAATTCACACTACCCTTGAGTACATGGGTACATGTGGCACTTCTCACAATTCATGCCACATTTTTAGTTTAAAAACACTTCCTCTAAGTTAAATCACTATCCTTGTGAGTCGCACTACTAAGAGTTTAGATTCACTAGCGCTTACATACTATCAATATGCTAGTTATTTATACTGTTATTTCTAATGTTAGTTTATACTCTTCTGTTTATTTACTTGCACTTCTCTGCTGACATCTGGCAATAATTAGTTAGTGATAGTTTGACCATATATAACACCTATATATTACACTACCATTCACTACTGCATACCATACATAACACCCATATATTACACTACCATACACTACTGCATACCATACACAACACCCACATATTACCCAACCATACACTACTGCATACCATATATAACACCCATATATTACACTACCATACACTACTGCATACCATGTACAACACCCATATATTACACTACCATACACTTCTGCATACCATACATAACACCCATATATTACCCTACCATACACTACTGCATACCATATATAACACCCATATATTACACTACCATACACTACTGCATACCATATATAACACCCATATATTACCCTACCATACACTACTGCATACCATATATAACACCCATATATTACACTACCATACACTACTGCATACCATACACAACACCCATATATTACACTACCATACACTACTGCATACCATATATAACACCCATATATTACACTACCATACACTACTGCATACCATATATAACACCCATATATTACACTACCATACACTACTGCATACCATACATAACACCCATATATTACACTACCATACACTACTGCATACCATACATAACACCCATATATTACACTACCATACACTACTGCATACCATACATAACACCCATATATTACACTACCATACACTACTGCATACCGTATATAACACCCATTTAATACACTACCATACGCTACTGCATACCATATACAACACACATTTAATACACTCCCATACACTACTGCGTACCATATATAACACCTTCCATATACTGCATACCATATATAACACCCATATACACTACTGCATACCATATATAACACCCATATAACACACTACCATACACTACTGCATACCATATATAACACCCATTTCATACACTACCATACACTACTGGATACCATATATAACACCCATATACACTACCATACACTACTGCGATACCATATATAACACCCATTTAATACACTACCATACACTACTGGATACCATGTATAACACCTACCATACACTACTGCATACCATATATAACATACCCATACCATATATACACCCATAATACACATACACTACTGCATACCATATATAACACCCATATAATACACTGTCATACACTACTGCATACCACATATAACACCCATATAATACAGTATCATACACTACTGCATACCATATATAACACCCATATAATACACTATCATACACTACTGCATACCATATATAACACCCATATATTACACTACCATACACTACAGCATACCATATATAACACCCATATATTACACTACCATACACTACTGCATACCATATATAACACCTATATATTACCCTACCATACTCTGCAGCATACCATATATAACACCTATGTAATACACTACCATACACTACAGCATACCATATATAACACCTATATAATACACTATCATACACTACTGCATACCATATATAACACCCATATATTACCCTACCATACTCTGCAGCATACCATATATAACACCTATGTAATACACTATCATACACTACAGCATACCATATATAACACCCATATATTACACTACCATACACTACAGCATACCATATATAACACCCATATATTACACTACCATACACTACAGCATACCATATATAACACCCATATATTACACTACCATACACTACAGCATACCATATATAACACCCATATATTACACTACCATACACTACAGCATACCATATATAACACCCATTTAATACACTACCATACACTACTGGATACCATATATAACACCTGTATAATACACTACCATACACTACTGCATACCATATATAACACCCATATATTACACTACCATACACTACTGGATACCATATATAACACCCGTATTTTACACTGCCATACAATATTGGATACCATATATCAATATCCATATCACTCACTATGTGACGATAATTAAGTTACTTGTATTCGCCTCAAAGTCTCTGAAATTATTTACTTTTTAATTCAATTTTCAATGTAGGTTCAGTATCTCCCACTATAATTCACTATGTAGTGGTAAGTCAAAAGCACTGTGTTGAAACACGTAGGTCTAGTTTCCTCTGGTTCCCCTCTTACACTTATTTATACTAATTTTATCATATTTTCTTGTGTTTTCCACCGAGTAGATTTTATCATGTTCTTGGAACTGTGTGCCCAGCTTTTATCTCTCTTACTTCCTCTCACTCTTGTTCTCTTACTTGTTATCACAATTTCCTGTGTTGCACCATACCCAGTAACAGCCGTTATGGTAACACAAGTTGAAACACCGCATTATAACAGCCGTTATGGTAACACAAGTTGAAACACCGCATTATAACAGCCGTTATGGTAACACAAGTTGAAACACCGCATTATAACAGCCGTTATGGTAACACAAGTTGAAACACCTCATTATAACAGCCGTTATGGTAACACAAGTTGAAACACCGCATTATAACAGCCGTTATGGTAACACAAGTTGAAACACCGCATTATAACAGCCGTTATGGTAACACAAGTTGTAACACCACATTATGTACACAAGTTGAAACACCGCATTATAACAGCCGTTATGGTAACACAAGTTGTAACACCGCATTATAACAGCCGTTATGGTAACACAAGTTGTAACACCGCATTATAACAGCCGTTATGGTAACACAAGTTGTAACACCGCATTATAACAGCCGTTATGGTAACACAAGTTGTAACACCGCATTATAACAGCCGTTATGGTAACACAAGTTGAAACACCGCATTATAACAGCCATTATAAGAACATAAGAACGAAGGAACACTGCAGAAGGCCTACTGGCCCATTCGAGGCAGGTCCAAGTCTCCTACCGGCTTAAGCCAATGCACCCAACCTAGTCAGGTCAGGTCACATTGACTTAAGGGAGGAACACGGCAACCGACCTGGTAGCACAAGCTATCAGGTCCAACTCACACCCACCCACATCCACTCATGTATTTATCCAACCTATTTTTAAAGCTACACAACGTTCTGGCCTCTATAACTGTACTCGGGAGTTTGTTCCACTCATCCACAACTCTATTACCAAACCAGTACTTTCCTATATCCTTCCTGAATCTGAATTTTTCCAACTTAAAACCATTGCTGCGAGTCCTGTCTAGGCTAGATATTTTCAGCACACTATTTACATCCCCTTTATTTATTCCTGTCTTCCATTTATACACCTCAATCATATCCCCCCTAATTCTACGTCTTTCTAGAGAGTGCAGTTTCAGGGCCCTTAGTCTATCCTCATAGGGAAGGTTTCTGATACATGGGATCAACTTTGTCATCCTCCTTTGTACATTTTCCAGAGAATTTATATCCATTCTGTAATACGGTGACTAAAACTGTGCAGCATAATCTAAATGAGGCCTAACCAAGGATGTATAGAGTTGAAGAACAACCTGAGGACTCCTATTATTTATGCTTCTTGATATAAAGCCAAGGATTCTATTAGCTTTATTGCGAACACTTATGCACTGTTGTCTTGGTTTCAGATTACTGATAACCAGAACTCCTAAATCTTTTTCGCAATCCGTAATATTAAGATCTACATTATTTAGTTTATATGTGGAATGGTTATTGTCCTGTCCAACATTTAGAACTTTGCATTTGTCTATATTAAACTGCATCTGCCACTTCTCCGACCACTGCATCAGTCTATTCAAATCTTCCTGGAGTGCTCGAATGTCCTCGTCAGAATGAATTCGACGGCCTATTTTGGTGTCATCGGCAAACTTGCCGATGTCGCTCTTTATGCCCTCATCTATGTCGTTTATGTAGATTGTGAACAGCAGGGGGCCCAACACTGACCCCTGTGGAACACCGCTCGTGACGCTTCCCCACTCTGATTTCTCCCCATTTATGCAAACTCTCTGCTGCCTATTTGTCAACCATGCCTCTATCCAGGAAAAAATTTCTCCTCCTATTCCATGTGCTTTAATTTTCCTCAATAGTCTCTGATGTGGGACCCTGTCAAAAGCCTTACTGAAGTCCATATACACAATATCATATTCATTACCATGATCTACCTCCTCAAATACCTTAGTGAAAAAAGTTAATAAATTCGTAAGGCAGGAACGCCCCTTTGTAAAACCATGCTGAGATTCGTTGATTAATTTATGCTTTTCAAGGTGGCTACGAACTGCCTCGGCAATTATTGATTCCATAAATTTTCCCACTATGGAGGTTAGGCTTATTGGTCTATAGTTCGAAGCTAAGGACCTGTCACCTGTTTTGAAAATAGGTATCACATTTGCCATTTTCCACTTATCTGGCACCATGCCAGTTTGTAGTGATATGTTGAAAAGATTAGCCAAAGGTGTGCTAAGCTCCTCTTTACATTCCTTTAGAACCCTTGCATACAGTTCATCAGGGCCTGGGGATTTGTTAGGTTTTAATTTATCTATTTGCCTAAGGACCATGTCACTTGTGACCCTAATCATGCACAGTTTATTATCGTCCTGTTCTACATAATTTACCATTACTGGAATATCGCTGGTATCCTCCTGTGTAAAAACTGAGAGGAAGTATGTGTTAAAAATTCTACACATTTCCTTATCACTGTCAGTGAGCTGACCCGAGGAACTTTTGAGTGGGCCTATCTTGTCCCTGATCTTACTTCTGTATACCTGAAAGAATCCTTTTGGGTTAGTCTTCGATTCTCTTGCAACTTTAACCTCAATCTCTTTTTGCTTTTCTAATTCCCTTTTTTATTTCTCTCTTTAACTGAATATATCGATTTCTTAATTGCCCCTCTCCTCTTTTGATTTGCCTATATATGCCTCTCTTTTGACCAATCAGATATTTTAATCTATTGTTCATCCATTTAGGATAATTTTTGTTTGATTTGATTACCCTATTTGGAACATAATTTGACTGAGCAGCTAGAACTATGCCCTGGAAAGCATCATATCGACAACCATCACCACCTACCTGACCCTTAGTCAGGTCATTCCAGTTCAGCCCACCTAAGTAATTTTTCAGTCCTATGAAATCAGCCAAGCGAAAGTCAGGGACGGAGACTTGATTGCCATTATTAGGGGAATTCCATGATATATTAAAACTGAGTGATTTGTGATCACTTTCCCCAAGCTCATCATTAATCTCAAGATTATTAATTAGTGTTTCCCTACTGGCTAGAACCAAGTCAAGGAGGTTATTTCCCCTAGTTGGCTCTGTCACAAACTGCTTTAAAAAACAATCCTGGATCGTATCAAGAAAGTCACCTGACTCTAAATTTCCTGTCAAATTGCTCCAGTCAATCTGTCTATAGTTGAAATCTCCCATTAGCACAACATTTTCGTATGTAGATGCCTTACGAATTTCGTCCCATAGAAGTTTACTGCACTCCCTATCAAGATTTGGGGCCCTGTAAATCACACCCAAAATTAGTTTTTCTCGGCCCTCGAGAAGCTGTAACCAAACAGATTCAGTGGCTGACCCTTCTAATTTAATACCTTGTCTAACACAACAATTTAAATTGTCTCTGACATACATCGCTACTCCACCACCTTTCCTGTTGACCCTGTCAGTGTGGAATAATTTATAGCCTTATATGTGACATTCAGAGGGCATCTCTCTATCTTTCAGATTGAGCCAGGTCTCTGTTATAGCAATAATATCTATGTTTCCTGCACTTTCAATTAATCTTAGCTCATCTATCTTATTTCTTACACTCCTGCTATTAGTATAGTAAACCTTAAGGGAGCTAGTCTCTTGCTGCCCTCTGCTGTCCCCCTTTGTTTGCTGACCTGATCTATTGTCTTTATTTATAACTTCATGCTGAATGCCTTTTATACATTTACTGTTTCCAACCCTAGTGTTGCAACCTGCTTGTTTCCCACACACACCCATACCTCTATCTTCCATCAGTTTAAAATCATAGGCATTTCACCAATGGCCTTCTCAATCGAGTCTGCAAGTGCTACCACCCCTGCTCCAGAGAGATGTACCCCATCCCTTGCATACATATCATGTTTGCCATAAAAGTTGTTCCAGTTGTCAATGAATGGGATTGGAAGTTCCTTGCAGTATCTGTCTAGCCAGCAATTTACACCAATTGCCCTAGACAACCATTCATTTCCTACTCCCCTTCTAGGCAAGATGCTACATATGATTGGGACCCCTCCCTTAGACTTAATGAAATCTATAGCTGACCTGTACTTACCTAGCAGCTCTTCTCTTCTACCCTTCCCAATATCATTTCCACCAGCACTGAGACAAATAATGGGCTTGTTCCCATTACCTGACATGATATTATCCAGCCTGTTAACTATGTCCCCAACACCAGCTCCAGGGAAGCACACTCTATCTCTCATCTTCTTATTCCTATTACAAAAAGCACGGTCAATATATCTTACCTGAGAGTCACCAACCACAAGAATGCCCTTACCTCCATTAGCAGGGGCAGTAGTACCCTTACCTTCACTGGCCACTGAAGTACATTCATCCTGAAGAACAGAGAAGTGATTTCCTACCTTCAGATCTTCACTCTTAACTTTCCTTACTCTGATGCGCCTCCCATTACTGTGAACCACTCGCCACTTGTAGCAGGTGCTGGGCTGCACCTCACTGCTGGTAGCCGTTGCTACCTCCCCAACTACAGCCTCCTCACAGCGAGAGACAGACTGCACCTCCCTGCTAGAAGCCTCATTCCCCACAACTCCAGCCACCTCACACTCTCTCCCAGACCCATTGAGGTGGACCTTCAGCCTCCTAATCTCCTCCTGGAGAAGCAAGACCTTCTCCTTCAACTCTCCAACCTCAATTTTTAAAACACTGCAGAAGCAAGCCATGCTTTGTAACCGTCCACGCTAATCCCCAAAGCAGCTCAGGGTCTGTGACCTCACGTGACGACTGACCACTGACCACTGACATAAGACTATATACACACTCTAGAGAACACTTTCATGTATCTCGTATCCTAAACGCCCACATAGTGGGCACAAGAAGCAGGCGGCTGGCGGTCCAGTCACCATAACACTGGGCCTAGTCAGCGCCAGGTCATCACTACTCCAATACCAACCCCATTTCTTATTTCCTCACTCATCCCACGGCACTCTGACCATGTCAGAGCCTAGGTGAGCATACCGGCAAGCAATAGAGGAGCCTACAGCTTGAGTTAGCTAAACAAAAGGAGTACACAACTACAAACTTAGCTTAATACACAGCATCTCCGACGCCAGCCTCCACACCATGCTGACTCCACGTGACTCCCAGCCACGCTTACCACGCGTACCCAAACACAGTTGGAAAATAAATCCCTAGCAGGATTTCTTTATAATTTACATTAGAACTACTTCACAGTACCCCAAATGCACATTATGAATTATAAAATTATGCTTTACAATTATAACATTCATACTATTATGACATCCTTCCTACTGTATATACATTACAATGTCATGCAGAACCCTGCATAACAGTGTGTGTGTGTGTGTTTGTGTGTGTGTGTGTGTGTGTGTGTGTGTGTGTGTGTGTGTGTGTGTGTGTGTGTGTGTGTGTGTGTGTGTGTGTGTGTGTGTGTGTGTGTGTGTGTGTGTGTGTGTGTGTGTGTGTGTGTGTGTGTGTGTGTGAGTGAGTGTGTGTGTGTGTGTGTGTGTGTGTGTGTGTGTGTGTGTGTGTGTGAGTGTGTGTGTGTGTGTGTGTGTGTGTGTGTGTGTGTGTGTGTGTGTGTGTGTGTGTGTGTGTGTGTGTGTGTGTGTGTGAGTGTGTGTGTGTGTGTGTGTGTGTGTGTGTGTGTGTGTGTGTGTGTGTGTGTGTGTGTGTGTGTGTGTGTGTGTGTGTGTGTGTGTGTGTGTGTGTGTGTGTGTGTGTGTGTGTGTGTGTGTGTGTGTGTGTGTGTGTGAGTGAGTGTGTGTGTGTGTGTGTGTGTGTATTTTTGTGCTGAAGGAGCACAAAAGTAGTGTTAAGCTTGCCGACACCGACAATGCTCTTTTATGTCATGTCAGAGATCACAATCATCCTATTGAATGGTCTTCTGCTAAAACTGTTTACTCTACTTCTAACTTTCACCCATTAGTTGTACCCTCTCTTATACACAACTTTCCTTGTATGAATCTTAGTCCTGGCTTTGTCTCTGTAGATGCCTTTCTTTCCTATTACACTGTAAAATGTTCCAAACTTTGGAACACCTATGACTTAACCTGAATTTTTTTTCTCGTTCTCCGTCTTTCCCTGCCCTTTTCCCTCTTTCTTCTTCAGGCTTTCCTTTCTTCTGCCATGGGTGTTTTGTTCTTTGTATTCCCCCCATTGTGTATTTGTTCCTACCCTTTGTGGGACTCCTAGATCACCTACAGTGCTCCTCTTTCTTGGTCTGTAACTGACTCCACTACTACTACTATTATTACTACTACTACTACTACTACTACTACTACTACTACTACCACCACTAGTTCTCTTCTTCCTATCCTACTACGTCTCTTGTCTCGTCCCTGTCTGCTAACCTTTATATACTGCCTCCTTCTCTCCTTTCTGTTAGTGTGACTTTGTAAATTTGCAGGATATTTGCGTATAATTACAATAATTTGCTTCTCAGTGGCAAGTAATAAGTTAACTTTAAGGTTTAGAGTGAGTAAGGATAATTTTTCAAATCAATTTGATCTAGTCTTATCCATATTCCCCCACACGCCACTGTGGGGGCTTGATAGTCTTAATTTTAGTATGGGTCACTCAGTTATTCGATTATAATATAACTTACTTCATGCTCTATAATAATTTGACTTTCATACAATCTGTCTTCATACTTTAAATTCAATAACAAATGATAACGAGAATAAACAAATAACCTATAAATAGGAGAGAGGAGCTTACGACGAAGTGTCCGTTCCATTACAACCATCTACGAAGTCACACTAACACTGTGGACCCCGCAGATAAGCGTCTTGGTTTTTCCAACATTTTTATTGGTCTTCATTCTTTTAAATCCGTCTTTCATTCTTATGAGACTGCTCTTATTGCTTCTAGGCGTCGTAAGAATCAGGTTCCCTTTCTAAGTGATTGTAATGCTGAGGAAGTTTTGCCTCCTTCCTTCTCCCATTTCATGAAGCCCAATTCATTGGGCACTCCCTTTCCTGATCATACCCGTCTCCTACTTCAACAGCTCATTTTCTCTACTAAGTTTCAGGTTGAATTTTTTTTATTATTATTATTAACACATCAGACGATTCCCACCAAGGCAGGGCGGCCCGAGAAAAAATAACTTTCATCATCATTCACTCCATCACTGTCTTGCCAGAGGTGTGCTTTACACTAGAGTTAAAAACTGCAACACTGTACTTTCCATCTTCAGGACTCAAGTCCGGCCTACCTGTTTCTATGAATCCCTTCATAAATGTTACCTTGTTCACACTCCAATAGCACATCAAGTATTAAAAACAATTTGCCTCCCTTCACTGCTACCAAAAATGCTCATGCATGCCTACTGGAAGTTCAAGCCCTTCGCACACAAAACCCTCCTTTACCCCCTCTCTCCAAACTTTCCTATTCTCTACATTATATTCACACCACACATTGCCCTCAGACATGACATTTCCACTGCCTCCAGCCTTCTCCTCGCTGCAACATTCATCTCTCTTGCTTCACACCCATATAGGAGTGTTGGTATAACTGTACTCTCATACATTCCCCTCTTTTCTTCCACGGACAAAGTTCTTTGTCTCCAAAGACTCCTAAGTGCATCGCTCACCCTTTTCCCCACATCAGTTCTATGATTCACCTCGTCCTTCATAGACCCATCTGCTGACAAGTCCATTCCTAAATATATGAATATATTCACCTCCTCCATAATCCCTCCCTCCAATCTGATATCCAATCTTTCGACACCTAATGCTTCTGTTATCCTCATCAACTTGCTCTTTCTTACATACACTTTCAACTTAATTTTCTTCTTCTACATACCCTACCAAATTCATCCACCAACCTCTGCAACTTCTCTTCAGACTTTCCAAAAAAGCAGTGTCATCAGCAAAGAGCAACTGTGACAACTCCCACTTTGTGTTTCATTCTTTATCTTTTAACTTCACACTCTTGCTAAGACCCTCGCATTCACTTCTCTTATCCCTATCTATAAATATATTGAACAAACACGGTGACATCACACATCCTTGTGTAAGGCCTATTTTTACTGGAAATAGTCTCCCTGTCTCCTACATACTCTAACCTGAGCCTCACTATCCTCGTAAAAACTCTTCACTGCTTTCAGTAACCTATCTCCTATACTATACACTTGCAATATCTGCCACAATACTCCTCTATCTAGCCTGTCATATGCCTTTTCCAAATCCATAAATGCCACAAAAACTTCTTTAGCCTTATCCAAATATTGTTAACCTATATGTTTCACTGTAAACACTTGGTCTACACACCCCCTACCTTTTCTAAAGCCTCCTTGTTCATCTGCTGTCCTACTCTCTGTCTTACTCTTAATTCTTTCAATAATAACTCTACCATACACTTTACCAGGTATACTCAACAGACTAATTCTCCTGTAATTTTTTGCACTCTCTTTTATCCCCTTTGCCTTCATGCAAAGGAAATATGCATGATCTCTTCCAATCACTAGAGACTTTACCCTCTTCCATATATTTATTTAATAATAGCACAAACCACACGAAAACTATATAAGAACATTAGAACATAAGAGAGAAGTAACACTGCAACAAGCCTACTAATCCATGCAGAGCAAGTCCATGTTCTCCCCGGATTAGCCCAATGACCCACCTGGTCAGGTCACTTCCACTTAAGGAAAGAGCACGGCATCAGACCTAGTAGCACAAGTTAGTCAGGTCCAACTTACACCAACCCATATCCACTCATGTATTTTTCTAACCTATTTTTAAAACTACATAACGTCTTAGCATCTTTGACAGTACTTTGGAGTTTGTTCCACTCATCCACAACTCTATTACCAAACCAGTGCTTTCCTATATCCTTCCTCTATCTGAATATTTCCAACTTGAAACCATTGCTACGATTCCTGTTCTGGCTGGAAATTTTCACCACGTTATTTACATCCCCTTTATTTATTCCTGTTTTCCATTTATACACCTCAATCATATCCCCCTAATTATACGCCTTTCGAGGGAGTGCAAATTCAGTGCCCTCAGTCTATCCTCAAAAGGAAGATTTCTGATACATAGGATCAAAGTTTTCATCCTTCTCTGTACATTTTCCAGAGCAATTGTATCCATTCTGTAATACGGTGACCAGAACTGTGTAGTATAATCTAAATGAGGCCTAACCAAGGATATATAGAGTTGAAGAACAACCTGAGGACTTCTATTATTTATACTTCTAGATAGAAAGCCAAGGATTCTGTTAGCTTTATTGCAAACACTAATGCACTTTTGTCTTCGTTTTATATTATTGCTAACCAGAACTCCTAAATTCTTTTTGTAATCAGTAGTATTAAGATCTACATTATTTAGTTTATATGTCGTATGGTTATTTTCCTGTCCAACATTTAGAATTTTGTAATTGTCTATCTGCCACATCTCCGACCATTGCATCAATCTATTCAGATCATCCTGGAGTGTTCTAGTGTCTTCATTAGAACGAACTGGATGGCCTATTTTGGTGTCATCAGTAAATTTGTGTATAATTATCATTACATTACAGCTGAGGATTGTGTGAAGATGCTTCTTAATAATGATAATTATCATTACATTACAGCTGAGGATTGTGTGAAGATGCTTCTTAATAACGCTGGTGTTGACCTTAACTCTAGGAATGATCAAGGTCAGACACCATTACATTATGCTGCCTTGATTAACCACACTGGAATTATGGAACTGTTATTACATGATGAACGTTGTGATCACAATGCAGAAGACAATGATCATAATACTGCATTTCACTATGCAGCCAGAGCTGAAGGTATTCTCACTAATAATATATTTTTCTTAATGTAAATTTTACCAACCATATTTTTAATGTGTTAAAATTTATATGTATTCCATGTGTAATAAGTAGACAAATGAACAGAGAAATTAACTTAATGGAGAATCTGATATGTAATGAGTTCCCTGATAATTTGTTGACCACATCAGAAATCTTGGTGATGTGGGTCTAGTGTTATTTAATTATTACTGACACATAATGAATGAACAATAATAATCTGATAAGTATATGGAGAATAATTTAGAAAAAAAATCAACATTCATTTCTTGACGATTTTTGGGTCAGTTTGTGGTGTTGATTCCGAATATGTCATCGGTGGCCCGAAAAAGACAAACTTTCACCATCATTCACTCCATCACTGTCTTGTCAGAGGTATGCTTTATACTACAGTTATAAAACTGCAATTTTAACACCCCTCCTTCAGAGTGCAGACACTTCCCATCTCCAGGACTCAAGTCATGCCTGCCAGTCTCCCTGAATCCTTTCACGAATGTTACTTTGCTCACACTCCAACAGCACGTCAAGTATTAAAAACCATTTGTCTCCATTCACTCCTATCAAATGTGCTCACTCATGCTTGCTGGAAGTCCAAACCCCTCGCACACAAAACCTCCTTTACCCCCTCCCTCCAACCTTTCCTAGGCCGACCCCTACCCCGCCTTCCCTCCACTACACATTTATACACTCTCGAAGTCATGCTGTTTTGTTTCAATTCTCTCTACATGTCCGAACCACCTCAACAACCCTTCCTCAGCCCTCTGGATAATAGTTTTGGTAATCCCACACCTCCTCCTAGCTTCCAAACCACGAATTCTCTGCATTATATTCACACCACACGTTGCCCTCAGACATGACATCTCCACTGCCTCCAGCCTTCTCCTCGCTGCAACATTTATCACCCATGCTTCACACCCATATAAGAGTGCTGGCACAACTATACACACATACATTCCCGTCTTTGCTTCCATGAACAAAGTTCTTTGTCTCCATAGACTCCTAAGTGTACCACTCATCCTTTTCACCTCATCAATTCTATGATTCACCTCATCTTCATAGACCCATCTGCTGACACATCCACTCCTAAATATCTGAACACATTCACCTCCTCCATACTCTCTCCCTCCAATCTGATATCCAATCTTTCGGGGCCTAATCTTTCTGTTATCCTCATAACCTTACTCTTTCCTATATTCACTTTTAATTTTCTTCTTTTACATACCCTACGAAATTCATCCACCGACCTCTGCAACTTCTCTTCAGAATCTCCCTAAAGCACTGTGTCATCAGCAAAGAGCAACTGTGACAACTCCCACTTTGTGTTTGATTCTATATCTTTTAACTCCACACCTCTTGCCAAGACCCTCGCATTCACCTCTCTTTACCCCATGTATAAATATATTAAATAACCACTGTGACAACACACATCATTGTCTAAGGCCTACTTTTACTGGGAAATAATCTCCCTCTCTCCTACATACTCTAACCTGAACCTCAATATCCTCGTAAAAACTCTTCACTGCTTTCAGTAACCTACCTCCTGTACCATACATCTGCAACATCTGCCATATTGCCCCCTATCCACCCTGTCATATGCCTTTTCAAATCCATAAATGCCACAAAAACCTCTTTAGCCATATCTAAATACTGCTCACATGTATGTTTCACTGTAAACACTTGGTCTACACCCCCTACCTTTCCTAAAACCTCCTTGTTTATCTGCTATCCTATTCTCCGTCTTACTCTTAATCCTTTCAATAATAACTCTACCATTCACTTTACCATGTATTCTCAACAGACTTATTCCCCTATAATTTTTACACTTCCTTTTGTCCCCTTTGCCTTTATATAAAGGAACTATACATGTTCTCTACCTATACCTAGGTACCTTACCCTCTTCCATACATTTATTAAATAATTGCACCAACCACTCCAAAACTATATTCCCTATATTTCTATCTTTTTCCGGTCAATCCCAGCTGCCTTACTGTCTTTCATTCTACCCACTGCTTCACGAACTTCCCCCAGTGGGTAGAATGAAAGGGGATAAGGCAGCTGGGATTGACAGGAAAAAGATAGAAATGTTAAAAGCAGGTGGGGATATAACAACTTTAAATTATGCTAACCCATAATATCTCCCAAAACAATTTAAGTTTTAAACAATTCACTGTTTTAAAGTAATTCAGTTGCATATTTTATTCAAAATAAATAATTCAAATATAATTAATTACAAGAACAATAAAATGTAATGAGACTCACATTTCTCATCATAAAATAGGAAACTTCTCATCCTGATATCAGTGACCATCAAAGGAAGACAAGTGTTTGCTGTTATATATTTTACTATTAAATTCTGGTCTTCTCCCTCAGAGGTAAGGTGGCAAAAGAAGACTCTTTTTTTTACTGTCGCTCTATCACTGTCTTGGTCAGAAGTGGGTTGACATTATCGTTCTGATGATCCTTCGAAATGGTACATAACAAGGGTTCAAGTCCTGATATCCAGTTTCCTTAGATTCCCTCATAAATGTTACATTGCTCACACTCCAACAGCACCTGAAATCATAAAAAAAAACTTTTCCTTTCATTCCTATGTAACACTCTCGTTAAGGTCTGCTGAATGTCCATTCATAGCCTTCTATAGTCCCTTCCTTTCATGTATTTCCAGTTTCTCCTTTCCTCCACTCCTAATTCATATGCCTACCTACCCATCCAGCTTTACTTTTCTATATGTCCAAAATACCTCAACAACTTTTCCTCAGTCCTCTGAATAATAATTTTTGTGACTCCATGCATCCCTTTTTAATCTGCAACATCTGAATTATTTGCATAATACTCACAATAAATGTTGCCTTCAAAGAGAGATCTCTACTGTCTCCAATCTTCTCCTCACTGCAATATTCGAAACCTATGCATCACATCCTTAAAACAGTGTTGGTAACACTATATTCTGGTACATTCCCTTTGTTGCTTACCTGGATAAAGTTCCTTGTCTCCACAGATACATCAATGCACCATCCACCTTCCCTTCGTTAATTCTATGGCTCACCTCAATTCTCATAGAACCATCCACTGACTCCATACTTCATACTTCCTCCCACCAATCAAATATCAAATCTCTGTTTATATATAATCCTCTGCTTATATATAATTTTCTTCTTTTACATACCGTTTCAAATCGTTTACTCTCCATCGCAATTTCTCTTCAGAATCCCTCAAAGGAACCAAGTCATCGGTAAAAATTAACTGTGACAGCTCTCCCTCCTCTGTTAGTGTGACTTTGTCAATGGTCCAAGTCGGACCGAAACGTCGTCGTAAGCTTCTGTCTTTTATGTGCGGGTTATTTGTGTATCGTTCCAGTCACGGTATTGTGCCTTTTTGTTATTTATTCACTATTTTTCAATGCTATACCTCTCCACAACACCCTAACATTCACTTATTTTACATCACCAACCATGGTGACATCACACATACCTGCATAAGATCTGCTTTTACTGGAAAATAAATCTCACTCTTTCCACCATTTGTAACCTAATCTGAGCCTTATTATTCACATACATGCTTTTTACTGCTTTATATAACTTACCAGCTTTCCATACTGGTGCAACACTTGCCACATTGTTTCATTATAAACCCTCTCATATGCATTTTCTAAACCAATAACTACAATGAAAAATTTCGTACCCTTATCAAAGTATTATTCCCTCTTGTGCTTCAGTGTAAGTAATTAGTATTTCTGTCTTAACCATAATTCAGCAATAACTTTACAATAAACTTTTACAGACTTATTCCCCTATAATTCTTACAGTTTCTTTAATCCCTTTTCCCCTAAACAGAGGAACTATGCATACTCTCTGCTATTTCTTAAGTACCTTCCTCTCTTTCCTGTACATGTTGAAACACACCAACTGCTCTAAAACTATAACCCACCTGTTCATAACCGTCTTATCCCATCTATCTCTGCTGCTTAATTCCCTTTTATCTGCTTACCCACTGTCATGTGCACCTCCTATACACTCACATCTGGCTCTTCCTCACTCCTCGCTTCCTTCACTTTATCAACATTTAATAACATCTTAAAGCATTTCTTCCATCTTCCTAGTACCTCCAGTTCTACATTTAATGGTTCATTTTCTTTTTGTTAACAGTTAAATACAATTGTTCCCAAGGCTTCTTAACTTAGAGATGTCACTGTACATCTGTTTCTTATTTTTACCAAAGTTTGTTTAAAAGTCACCTTCTTCATCACTCTTTTAACATTTTTTTACTCTCCATATACTCCTCATTCTGTTTATAACATCTATATTGCAGAAACCTTTCATCTCCCAACTTTTCACTTACTGTCTAACCTCGTTATTCCACCAATTGCTCCTCTTCTCTCCTGCACCCACCCTCCACTACCCCTATATTTCTGCACTATATTCTTTATTCATATTTCTACACTATACCTCCACGACCACCTCATCATCACCTGTACTCTCCTTCTCTGCTTATTTCGTAACAGTTGCTAATGTCTTATCTGATTCATTTAATTTATTAACTTACCTTCTCTCTTACCCACTGATAACATTCTCCTTGTAATCTATCTATATTTTACTTTCACACTAAAAGATGAAGTGATACGTCTGTCGGTTTTATAAAAATATACATATCCCTAAGTCTACACATCATCATTTTATCTACTAACCCATAACTACCCCTCCCTTTATTTAAATATATATATATATATATATATATATATATATATATATATATATATATATATATATATATATATATATATATATATATATATATATATATATATATATATATATATATATATATGTATTATTTGTTACCAAACCTCTTTCCATGCATATATTAATTAGAGATTCCTCATTAGCATTTACCCCTGGTACTCAACACTTACCTACTACACTTTCTACAAGAGTTTCTCACACTATAGCTTGTTGGTCACCACAACAATTATTTTCTCTCTCGGTTCAAAACTTCCTAAATTCTCGCCTAACTCCTGCTATAAATCTATGTCTTTCTTCCACTCTTTTCTCTTCCTAGGCACATAACACTTACTATTAACCACTTCTCACCTCCCACCCTTATTTTTATCCACATCAATTTTAAATTTATGTTCTTTCATTGCCCTTTTTCTTTCCATAATTTAATTTTTAATGTTTTTGTTCTTCCTGTCTTAGGTCTCATTCTCTCAGACACACATGAACTAATCCCATTCATATCTCCATACTGAAATTATCTTACCATCTTACCCCTTTTAATTTATTTCTAATAGATGCAAGACATCCAGCTTCTTTTAATTCTTAGCATTCACAATCATTTCCTTCTTAACTTCCATATCACCCTCTCACACATTCAAACATCCCACCGTTTAAATTTGATGACTTCCAATTAGTAATTTATGCAAGCTAAGGGGTTGCTAGCCCCTTGTTCCCGGCATTTTTGTCACCCGTTATAACATTCACTTCTGATGGGGAAGAATTCTAACACACTTTCCCATGGAGTTGATAAGATAGACCATAAGAAGAGAATTAAGCAAAATAAAGGAACCACTGATCAGTGTGTATACACATACATAAACATGCACAATTACAAGTGTAGTATGAACTAGAAGTAATAATAGTGCCAAGACGTACATGTTATTTTATTGTTTATGATACAAAGAAATGGCACCAAGAATCCTGATAAATTAGATTCATGTGCAACTCTAGGGTATCTTTATTGAGGAAACGTTTCGCCACACAGTGGCTTCATCAGTCCATACAAAGGAGAATCATGAAGAACACCACTTACGACTGCTGCACCTCTCTTGCCTGCGGTATATAAGCCACTTCTCCCCTCATGTGCTGTATTCTATTCAAGATTGATGGTGTGATCACATCGACTCAAGGTTGAGGGACTGATTACCTCATTTTCCCCCTGCTCTTCACGATTCTCCTTTGTTTGGACTGATGAAGCCACTGTGTGGCGAAACGTTTCCTCAATAAAGATACCCAAGAGTTGCACATGCGTCTAATTTATCAACATGTCGGTTCTCTGAACCATTCATCTACCAAGAATCCTGCCATTGTGTAAAACAATAACAGTTTTCACAGTAATTTGGAAAAATGTTAGAACGTGTGTGGGTGGTTGTTGTTGTTGTCTACCAAACTGATGTAGTTCCTGATCCAGTACATTTAGGAATATTACCTTACATTGATAATAATTTATGTTACATATTAGTCTCAAAGATACCAGAAGACGAGTACCTGTCAGGTGTAACATGACACAATTATACCAGAAGACGAGTACCTGTCAGGTGTAACATGACACAATGATACCAGAAGACGAGTACCTGTCAGGTGTAACATGACACAATGATACCAGAAGACGAGTACCTGTCAGGTGTAACATGACACAATGATACCAGAAGACGAGTACCTGTCAGGTGTAACATAACACAATGATACCAGAAGACGAGTACCTGTCAGGTGTAACATGACACAATGATACCAGAAGACGAGTACCTGTCAGGTGTAACATGTATGACACAGTAATAGTCACATATAGCACTAATATAATTTATTAAAAAAATTTTTTAATTATAAATATGTACAACACCGTGACCTGAGCTATAGTTAATAGTTCGTCATGGACTATTAACTATTCACATGAAAACGTGGAGAGAAGGGAGCCACTATATGTATAAAAGGGAACTTTGCCTCCGTAGATGTCTTCCTTTTTCATTACATTGTTAATGTTCAGAAATTCAGAATACTCGTAACTTTACCTGATCATTATCTCCTCCTCTCTTAACTTCTTACGTTTTACTATATTTGCTTTGCGTTTCCTTTCTTTTGCCTGAGTTTT
Source organism: Cherax quadricarinatus (assembly GCF_038502225.1). Lineage (NCBI taxonomy): Eukaryota > Metazoa > Arthropoda > Malacostraca > Decapoda > Parastacidae > Cherax > Cherax quadricarinatus. The sequence goes on along the minus strand of NW_027195880.1, from coordinate 36,025 downwards.
TTTTCACTTAGTTTTTTGTCCTACCTTCGTCGGTCATTATCTCTGCTGTGATGCTCCTTTATTCCTCTCCTGTTGTCTCTTGTTCTTGTTTCACTAACACTATCTTCTTATTACCACCTCTACCATTGTTCCACTATTTCCAATTCTGCTTTCTTGCAGTGCTCCTTTTTTCTTGTTTATTCTCTTGTTTTTAGACTTCCTCTCCTAACACTACTACTATTATCATTGTTTTACTCACACAACTACCTTCTTATTGCTCTCTGTGTCAATGTTGCTCTACTTGTCCCCACTACTCCCACCTCTACAACTATTATTACTACTACTATTATACTACTTCCTCTTCTGGTACCACTACTCTTGACTTCGTCTCACTCTTGTATATATATATTGTCTCCCTCACCTTCACTCTTCAGTGTGTCTAGTTAATGGTTCAAGTCAGACCAAAATGTCGTCATAAGTTCCAGTCTCCTTTGTGCCGGTTATCTGTGTATTTTTCTTTTGATTATAAACTTCTCCATAATACATGTTAATCAGAGAGGAAAAAATTAGTTTAAAATAATAATACCATTTTAAACATATTTAGGAAAGATCGGATACAATAAGTTGTTTATTTCACAACAAAAAAATGGGAGACTGAGAATACTGAGACAGAAGGTGTGAGCTGTGTGTGATACCAGTGATCTTACAAGAATGATCACAACTTGACATCATCCAATACAATAATTCCCATCTCAGTGTCTTCATTAAGTTTGGTGGTATATTAGTACACATAGTATCACCTCATAGTGATCCATGATGTTAGTAAAACTCTACAGCTCAGCACCAGCTTATACAAAGTTAAACACTACCTACTCTGTGATGAATGGTTTGAAAAACCGACAAGTTGAAGATTGAGACACTTATGCAGCATATGGGAATCTTTATTCAGGAAACGTTTCGCCACACAGTGGCTTCATCAGTCCATTACAAAGAGGAAGGCGTAAGGAGAGGAGGAGTATGAGGTAATCAGTCCCTCAGCCTGGAGTCGATGTGTTCAGTCCATCAATCTTGTAGAGTGTACAGCATAGGGCCGTAGACGTGGCTTATATACTGTAGTGAGGTGACTTGAAGCAGGTGGAGACGGGATCATAGTGGTACCATCCACTAGTCGAAGTAGGTCTTTGTCCAAAGGTTGAACAAGCGTTGAAGAATTCTTTGTAAGAAGATCCCATGATGCTGCAGTGTCTGACAGTTGTGATGAATGGTTTGAAAAACCGACAAGTTGAAGATTGAGACACTTATGCAGCATATGGGAATCTTTATTCAGGAAACGTTTCGCCACACAGTGGCTTCATCAGTCCATTACAAAGAGGAAGGCGTAAGGAGAGGAGGAGTATGAGGTAATCAGTCCCTCAGCCTGGAGTCGATGTGTTCAGTCCATCAATCTTGTAGAGTGTACAGCATAGGGCCGTAGACGTGGCTTATATACTGTAGTGAGGTGACTTGAAGCAGGTGGAGACGGGATCATAGTGGTACCATCCACTAGTCGAAGTAGGTCTTTGTCCAAAGGTTGAACAAGCGTTGAAGAATTCTTTGTAAGAAGATCCCATGATGCTGCAGTGTCTGACAGTTGTGATGAATGGTTTGAAAAACCGACAAGTTGAAGATTGAGACACTTATGCAGCATATGGGAATCTTTATTCAGGAAACGTTTCGCCACACAGTGGCTTCATCAGTCCATTACAAAGAGGAAGGCGTAAGGAGAGGAGGAGTATGAGGTAATCAGTCCCTCAGCCTGGAGTCGATGTGTTCAGTCCATCAATCTTGTAGAGTGTACAGCATAGGGCCGTAGACGTGGCTTATATACTGTAGTGAGGTGACTTGAAGCAGGTGGAGACGGGATCATAGTGGTACCATCCACTAGTCGAAGTAGGTCTTTGTCCAAAGGTTGAACAAGCGTTGAAGAATTCTTTGTAAGAAGATCCCATGATGCTGCAGTGTCTGACAGTTGTGATGAATGGTTTGAAAAACCGACAAGTTGAAGATTGAGACACTTATGCAGCATATGGGAATCTTTATTCAGGAAACGTTTCGCCACACAGTGGCTTCATCAGTCCATTACAAAGAGGAAGGCGTAAGGAGAGGAGGAGTATGAGGTAATCAGTCCCTCAGCCTGGAGTCGATGTGTTCAGTCCATCAATCTTGTAGAGTGTACAGCATAGGGCCGTAGACGTGGCTTATATACTGTAGTGAGGTGACTTGAAGCAGGTGGAGACGGGATCATAGTGGTACCATCCACTAGTCGAAGTAGGTCTTTGTCCAAAGGTTGAACAAGCGTTGAAGAATTCTTTGTAAGAAGATCCCATGATGCTGCAGTGTCTGACAGTTGTGATGAATGGTTTGAAAAACCGACAAGTTGAAGATTGAGACACTTATGCAGCATATGGGAATCTTTATTCAGGAAACGTTTCGCCACACAGTGGCTTCATCAGTCCATTACAAAGAGGAAGGCGTAAGGAGAGGAGGAGTATGAGGTAATCAGTCCCTCAGCCTGGAGTCGATGTGTTCAGTCCATCAATCTTGTAGAGTGTACAGCATAGGGCCGTAGACGTGGCTTATATACTGTAGTGAGGTGACTTGAAGCAGGTGGAGACGGGATCATAGTGGTACCATCCACTAGTCGAAGTAGGTCTTTGTCCAAAGGTTGAACAAGCGTTGAAGAATTCTTTGTAAGAAGATCCCATGATGCTGCAGTGTCTGACAGTTGTGATGAATGGTTTGAAAAACCGACAAGTTGAAGATTGAGACACTTATGCAGCATATGGGAATCTTTATTCAGGAAACGTTTCGCCACACAGTGGCTTCATCAGTCCATTACAAAGAGGAAGGCGTAAGGAGAGGAGGAGTATGAGGTAATCAGTCCCTCAGCCTGGAGTCGATGTGTTCAGTCCATCAATCTTGTAGAGTGTACAGCATAGGGCCGTAGACGTGGCTTATATACTGTAGTGAGGTGACTTGAAGCAGGTGGAGACGGGATCATAGTGGTACCATCCACTAGTCGAAGTAGGTCTTTGTCCAAAGGTTGAACAAGCGTTGAAGAATTCTTTGTAAGAAGATCCCATGATGCTGCAGTGTCTGACAGTTGTGATGAATGGTTTGAAAAACCGACAAGTTGAAGATTGAGACACTTATGCAGCATATGGGAATCTTTATTCAGGAAACGTTTCGCCACACAGTGGCTTCATCAGTCCATTACAAAGAGGAAGGCGTAAGGAGAGGAGGAGTATGAGGTAATCAGTCCCTCAGCCTGGAGTCGATGTGTTCAGTCCATCAATCTTGTAGAGTGTACAGCATAGGGCCGTAGACGTGGCTTATATACTGTAGTGAGGTGACTTGAAGCAGGTGGAGACGGGATCATAGTGGTACCATCCACTAGTCGAAGTAGGTCTTTGTCCAAAGGTTGAACAAGCGTTGAAGAATTCTTTGTAAGAAGATCCCATGATGCTGCAGTGTCTGACAGTTGTGATGAATGGTTTGAAAAACCGACAAGTTGAAGATTGAGACACTTATGCAGCATATGGGAATCTTTATTCAGGAAACGTTTCGCCACACAGTGGCTTCATCAGTCCATTACAAAGAGGAAGGCGTAAGGAGAGGAGGAGTATGAGGTAATCAGTCCCTCAGCCTGGAGTCGATGTGTTCAGTCCATCAATCTTGTAGAGTGTACAGCATAGGGCCGTAGACGTGGCTTATATACTGTAGTGAGGTGACTTGAAGCAGGTGGAGACGGGATCATAGTGGTACCATCCACTAGTCGAAGTAGGTCTTTGTCCAAAGGTTGAACAAGCGTTGAAGAATTCTTTGTAAGAAGATCCCATGATGCTGCAGTGTCTGACAGTTGTGATGAATGGTTTGAAAAACCGACAAGTTGAAGATTGAGACACTTATGCAGCATATGGGAATCTTTATTCAGGAAACGTTTCGCCACACAGTGGCTTCATCAGTCCATTACAAAGAGGAAGGCGTAAGGAGAGGAGGAGTATGAGGTAATCAGTCCCTCAGCCTGGAGTCGATGTGTTCAGTCCATCAATCTTGTAGAGTGTACAGCATAGGGCCGTAGACGTGGCTTATATACTGTAGTGAGGTGACTTGAAGCAGGTGGAGACGGGATCATAGTGGTACCATCCACTAGTCGAAGTAGGTCTTTGTCCAAAGGTTGAACAAGCGTTGAAGAATTCTTTGTAAGAAGATCCCATGATGCTGCAGTGTCTGACAGTTGTGATGAATGGTTTGAAAAACCGACAAGTTGAAGATTGAGACACTTATGCAGCATATGGGAATCTTTATTCAGGAAACGAAACGTTTCCTGAATAAAGATTCCCATATGCTGCATAAGTGTCTCAATCTTCCACTACCTACTCTGTTATCTCACTCACCAACATCACACAAATAAACACTGCAGCAAGGTTCTGTGCGACGCCATATTTACAATGTAAGTGTAACATTAAGAAAATTTCCAAGGTTGTTTATTAAAATTATTTTCTACCACTTAAGGACTTTTTTCTCTCTTCTTCTATCTACACTTTTAATTCCCCATTTTTTAAAATATAATTTATGTTGTAATTATATAAATATGGTTTTCCATATAACACACGAGGAACACCATTAAGACGATTATTGAAGTAAGATTACCATGAAAATCGGGCGTCCTGTGATGCCACGATATACTAAATTAACCCCCATTAATAAATAATATTTATCACAGGTGTTGAGGCAGCTCAGTGCCTGCTCAAGTTTGGCTTCAACCCTGATGTCAAAAATGTACTGGGACAAACACCTTTGGAGTGTGCTAGGCTGCAAGGTCGACACATTGTGTTGTGGTGGCTGAGGAAGCTACAACGCACCAACGTACCTGCTGAAACATCCACTACCAACATAATGGTAAGTTTACTTGAGAAAATATTGAAAATATTTTGGTGCAAATCTGTCGCTTTAGTGCTTGACCTCTTGTTGTCAGTGACAGTTAATTTTAGAAGGATTCAGGAGTAACAGTAAAGAAATAAAAAAAAACGAGAGCGCTCTGTAGTGGCAGTAGTGAAGGATGGATAACAGTGAGTACACTGTGTAGTGGCAGTAGTGAAGGTTGGATAACAGTGAGTACACTGTCTAGGGGTAGTAGTGAAGGATGGATAACAGTGAGTACACTGTCTAGGGGTAGTAGTGAAGGATGGATAACAGTGAGTACGCTGTGTAGTGGCAGTAGTGAAGGTTGGATAACAGTGAGTACACTGTGTAGTGGCAGCAGTGAAGGTTGGATAACAGTGAGTACACTGTGTAGTGGCAGTAGTGAAGGTTGGATAACAGTGAGTACACTGTGTAGTGGCAGCAGTGAAGGTTGGATAACAGTGAGTACACTGTGTAGTGGCAGTAGTGAAGGTTGGATAACAGTGAGTACACTGTGTAGTGGCAGCAGTGAAGGTTGGATAACAGTGAGTACACTGTGTAGTGGCAGTAGTGAAGGTTGGATAACAGTGAGTACACTGTGTAGTGGCAGTAGTGAAGGTTGGATAACAGTGAGTACACTGTGTAGTGGCAGCAGTGAAGGTTGGATAACAGTGAGTACACTGTGTAGTGGCAGCAGTGAAGGTTGGATAACAGTGAGTACACTGTGTAGTGGCAGCAGTGAAGGTTGGATAACAGTGAGTACACTGTGTAGTGGCAGTAGTGAAGGTTGGATAACAGTGAGTACACTGTGTAGTGGCAGCAGTGAAGGTTGGATAACAGTGAGTACACTGTGTAGTGGCAGCAGTGAAGGTTGGATAACAGTGAGTACACTGTGTAGTGGCAGCAGTGAAGGATGGATAACAGTGAACACACTGTGTAGTGGTAGTAGTGAAAGATGGATAACAGTGAACACACTGTATAGGGGTAGTAGTGAAGGATGGATAACAGGGAGTACACTGTGTAGGAGTAGTAGTGAAGGATGGATAATAGTGAGTACACAGTGTAGGGGTAATAGTGAAGGATGGATAACAGTGAGTATGCTGTGTAGGGGTAGTAGTGAAGGATGGGTAACAGTGAGTACACTGTGTAGGGGCAGTAGTGAAGGATGGATAACAATGAATACACTGTGTAGGGGTAGTAGTGAAGGATGGATAACAATGAATACACTGTGTAGGGGTAGTAGTGAAGGATGGATAACAGGGAGTACACTGTGTAGGAGTAGTAGTGAAGGATGGATAATAGTGAGTACACAGTGTAGGGGTAATAGTGAAGGATGGATAACAGTGAGTATGCTGTGTAGGGGTAGTAGTGAAGGATGGGTAACAGTGAGTACACTGTGTAGGGGCAGTAGTGAAGGATGGATAACAATGAATACACTGTGTAGGGGTAGTAGTGAAGGATGGATAACAATGAATACACTGTGTAGGGGTAGTAGTGAAGGATGGATAACAGGGAGTACACTGTGTAGGAGTAGTAGTGAAGGATGGATAATAGTGAGTACACAGTGTAGGGGTAATAGTGAAGGATGGATAACAGTGAGTATGCTGTGTAGGAGTAGTAGTGAAGGATGGATAATAGTGAGTACACAGTGTAGGGGCAGTAGTGAAGGATGGATAACAATGAATACACTGTGTAGGGGTAGTAGTGAAGGATGGATAACAGGGAGTATGCTGTGTAGGGGAAGTAGTGAAGGATGGATAACAGGGAGTATGCTGTAAAGGGGTAGTAGTGTATGAGGGATAACAGTGAGTACGCTGTGTAGGGGTAATAGTGAAGGATGGATAACAGTGAGTACGCTGTGTAGGAGTAGTATTGAAGGATGGATAACGGTGAGTACACTGTGTAGGGGTAGTGGTGAAGGATGGATAACAGTGAGCACACTATGTAGGGGCAGTAGTAAAGGATGGATAACAGTGAGCACACTATGTAGGGGTAGTAGTGAATGATGGATAACAGTGAACACAGTGTGTAGGGGTAGTAGTGAAGAATGGATAACAGTGAGCACACTGTATAAAGGTAGTAATGAAGGATGGATGACAGTGAGTACACTCTGTAGGGGTAGTAGTGAAAGATGGATAACAGTGAGTATGCTGTATAGGGGTAGTAGTGTAGGAGGGATAACAGTGAGTATGCTGTGTAGGGGTAGTAGTGAAGGATGGATAACAGTGAGTACACTGTGTAGGGGTAGTAGTGAAGGATGGATAACAGTGAGTATGCTGTGTTTTGGGTGGTAGTGAAGGATGGATAACAGTGAGTACTCTGTGTAGGAGTAGTAGTGAAGGATGGATAACAGTGAGCACTCTGTGTAGGAGTAGTAGTGAAGGATGGATAACAGTGAGTACACTGAGTAGGGGTAATAGTGAAGGATGGGTAACAGTGAGTACGCTGTGTAGGGGTAATAGTGAAGGAAGGATAACAGTGACTTTGCTGTGTAGGGGTAGTAGTGAAGGATGGGTAACAGTGAGTACACTGTGTAGGGGCAGTAGTAAAGGATGGATAACAATGAGTACACTGTGTAGGGGTAGTAGGGAAGGATGGATAACAGTGAGTACACTGCGTAGGGGTAGTAGTGAAGGATGGATAACAGGGAGTTAGCTGTATAGGGGTAGTAGTGTAGGATGGATAACAGTGAGTACGCTGTGTAGGGGTAATAGTGAAGGATGGATAACAGTGAGTACGCTGTGTTGGGGTGGTAGTGAAGGATGGATAACAGTGAGTATGCTGTATAGGGGTAATAGTGAAAGATTGATATCAGTGAGTATGCTGTGTAGGGGTAATAGTGAAGAATGGATAACAGTGAGTATGCTGTGTAGGGGTAGTAGTGAAGGATGAATAACAGTGAGTACGCTGTGTAGGGGTAATGTTGAAGGATGGATAACAGTGGGTATGCTTTGTAGGGGTAGTAGTGAAGTATGGATAACAATGAGTACACTATATATGAGTAGTAGGGAAGGATGGATAACAGTGAGTACGCTGTGTAGGGGTAAAAGTGGAGGATGAATAACAGTGAGTACGCTGTGTACGAGTAGTAGTGAAGGAGGGATAACAGTGAGCACACTGTGTAGGAGTAATAGTGAAGGATGGATAACAGTGAGTACGCTGTGTAGGGGTGGTAGTGAAGGATGGATAACAGTGAGTACGCTCTGTAGGGGTAGTAGTGAAGTATGGATAACAATGAGTACACTGTGTATGGGTAGTAGGGAAGGATGGATAACAGTGAGTATGCTGTGTAGGGGTAATAGTGAAGGATGAATAACAGTGAGTACGCTGTGTAGGAGTAGTAGTGGAGGATGGATAACAGTGAGTACTCTGTGTAGGAGTAGTAGTTAGGGATGGATAACAGTGAGTACACTGTGTAGGGGTAATAGTAAAGGATCAATAATAGTGAGTATTCTCTAGGGGTGGTAGTGAAGGATGGATAACAGTGAGTACGTTGTGTAGGGGTAATAGTGAAGGATGGATAACAGTGAGTACGCTCTGTAGGGGTGGTAGTGAAGGATGGATAACAGTGAGTACACTGTGTAGGGGCAGTAATGAAGGATGGATAACAATGAGTACGCTGTGTAGGGGTAATAGTGAAGGGTAACAGTGAGTACGCTGTGTAGGGGTGGTAGTGAAGGATGGATAACAGTCAGTTCGCTGTGTAGGGGTAATAGTGAAGGATGGATAACAGTGAGTACACTGTGTAGGGGTAGTAGTGAAGGATGGATAACAATGCGTACACTGTGTAGGGGTAGTAAAGAAGGATGGATAACAGTGACTACGCTCTGTAGTGGTTATTACGAGCACAGGTGATATCTTAATGGGTGGTTAGCACCTGGTTGTAAGTCAGCAAACTTCTCAACTAAGCAGAGCAGTGACAAAGAAAAACACCTCAGATTAATATTTAATCTGTGCATTTCATCACCAAAACTCTGTATAAGTTTTACTGTTGAATAGTAAATGAAAAATCTAGACTAATAGTACAACCGTAGTGAAGGTAGTAGAATAGTTCAGAAAAAGACTGCCCATCACTAAGAAATCAACATCAAATAAATTTAAAATAAACGAGTTAATGGGATCAGTTACCACTATGAGACCGATTGACCAAGTCTCTGTGTGCACTGCATAAAATAATGATTCCAGTAGAGTGCAGTGAAAAAAAATATAATGTATAACCGTTGTGATGTTGTGATAACCAGTGTACAGCCTTGTGATAAAATACTAGGGTAGAAACTAGTGAAGTGTGTCAGGCTGTTCAGACAAATCCATCATCCTGGGGTTGACTTATGTCTCAGTGTTTACTCAAAAGTTTGAGTTATCCAATATAGTGAAATGACTAAGGGTACGGATAGATTGTGAAAAAGACCTAGTGAATTTTAATTGTTAGTGGAACGAATCAGAAGGATAGTGAATTATTTAAACAACAATAAGGCATCACATGTGAGAAGTATCACATGAATGTAGTCACGGGTAGTAAGTCTTTCCACTGCTCTAGCAAGCTTACTTAATGAAGTAAATTAGAGTTCAAGGAAATTACAAACCGGCTAACAGCACAAAAATATTCTGATTATACATGAATGAGGGAGAGGGGGTCAGTTCTTTCTGATACTCTCTCAGGATTATCTGTTACGCCATAAGCTTGGCAGTGCTTCCCACCGTGGCAACCACATATAGGCCTCATGTCTGTACTACTACATACTATCCACCACATATCAACCAGCACATATCAACCACCACATACCACCCACCACATACCACCCACCACATACCAACCACCACATACCACCCCCACATATCAACCACAACATATCAGAGAAATCATGATTGATTTGTGCAGTGTGAGGATCGGGAAATGCACCAAAATTCAGAAAGTATGTGTGGCTGTTATACTTCATGAATATTTTAATGGGCAGTAAGTCATAGCATCAAATCATACCTCGGGTGTCCGTGAACCACCGCTCATTCTTACACACCTCGGGTGTCCGTGAATCACTGCTCACTCCTACACATCTCGGGTGTCCGTGAACCACTGCTTATTCCTACACACCTCGGGTGTCCGTGAACCACTGCTCACTTCTACACACCTCGGGTGTCCGTGAACCACTGCTCACTCCTACAAACATCAACCTCACAGCCATGCTCCTATGGCTCCCTTTATTTTTTTCTCTCACAGAGCAGATTAAAGTGGAAATAAGGTTTCGTGGTATCAAGATTGCAAGTAGGATACAGCCAGGATGGCATGCAGGAATACATTCCTGTGGAACATGTGGGACTGTCCTTGGTAAAAAATCTAGGATCATATGCAACCTATATATTTTTGTCAGAACACCACATGTCTTGTGCAAGAATAAACACTGCTCCCAAAAATGACATACTAAATCAAGGTGTTTCTGGATCTGCAATGAGAATATGGGACTCTGGAAAGGATCCAGGAAAGTACAAAGATGGTTACTAAATAATAAAGAGGAAAACAAGGAAGCTTTCTTGGATAGTTTACCAAAGATATATAGAGCATATGAGGCAGGGCAAGTGGTGACTTCCACTGTTCTTGAATGTGAGAGAAGAGCAAAATTTAACATACGAAATGTCCATAACACAACAGATGACTCGGAAATAAATAGAGACCACTGCAAAAAGTACATGTAACTAGAACATCACCCAGCTGAGCCCCAGCCATCGTACTGATCCACACTCGACTAAAGACTTTGCCATAGCTACTATTACAAATGTAATAGAACAGCCGCCATTGCGAGAAACTACAGCCACCATTTCAGATTTAACAGAGGAAAATTCTTCTAGAGAGTGTTGGTCTAGTTCTTGAAATAGTTGGTTGTGGTGATTTTGGTAAGTCTACTGAGGACAGTAGTGCAGTTCTAGAAACTGTACAAACTGAGAACTTATCCCTCACAAATTCTAGTCAGGAAAAAAAATAGGGCAAATTTTATGCTTGGGGTATATGTAAGCATGGAATATCTGGGAAAAACAATTGGACGTACAACTTTGAGACCCCAGAACAATGCTGCTCCCTCCTGTCCAGAGGGATGTGTTCTTCTGCCTTCGGTAAACTCTTCCACCCGGAAATATGCTATACATCAGTCCTTTAAAAACAATGCTACAACTCAAACTACACTGCATACCATGTAAAAAGAACTAAGAGGTACAGACTCAAAAAATCTAAACAAAGTAATTTACAACCGTTGAACTGGAGGCACAGCCGGTGGACTTCCCTACAGAACCCTAACTACTGGTACCAACAAAAAACAAAATCACCCCCTGCCCCCCCCCCCAAAAAAAAAAAAAACACAATACGACGCCACTTGTATTCGCGAATATACTGGGCTTAATTTAAGCCATCTACATAAAACAAAACACTTTTCATCAGTGGACTCCTGGTGAAGTCAAATGCGATGTTTGCAACCTTCACAAAGACCCACACGAAAGACCAACAGTTCAAGAAACAGTTATTGAAAACTGATTACTGTTTGGAAAAAGACTTCCAACTCCAGCCCCAAACATCTTGCTGCTGGGTGATTCCATTTTAGAACATGCAAAGTGGAAGAATGTGGCAAATAATGTTAAATGGGAGATAATCCTTTCAACCCAGATGAAAAGTCACACACACACTTGAGTTGCTGAATCTCTGCAATAATACACCCTGAACCCACAGCGGACCCAACAAAACTGGAAAAGGCACTTGACCTTTTGTTACGATAACCTGGTAAGAAACATAACATTATACAAAAAAATAATTCGTATCATAGTCTAATCAAAGTCCAGACTTATATGCACAGGGATCCTGACCAGAAAAATACTTGCAATTATGTGAGTGCATTTATCAAATTCAGCTTCAAAAACAAGAACATCAACTGTGATCGGATGAATCATGTCTTAAATAACATGGATCTAAACCAGTGCCCTGAAAGGATAAAATTTCTGACAGCTGAAGTATGTTCAAGGCATATTCTCCTGAGAAAAAAATGAAGAGAAGTAAACTGGTGAGAGACACTTCCTCTATAAACAGAAGGAGACGATTCACTTAGATTCTCATGGTGGCTATATTATCTGATATACGGAAGGAAACACTGACTAGGTATGTATAAAATAATTCATCAGGATTCATCAGGATCCAGGAGAAAGAGGAGCTAAAAACAATTAATGTAATTGAAAAAAAATCAAAATATTTCTTTTCAGACACTTTCTCAGACAAGATGGGACGTATACAAATGGCAACATAGATATAAGTGAGATACTGAAGTCTCAATATGACTCTGTCTTTAGCGAGCCATTAATCAGTTTAAAGACCTACATTCCAAATGAATTTTTCATGAACGAGGCTCAAAACCCTGTTCATCTTTATTTCCTCTATTCTCCATGAGGAAGTGAAAAAGAATCTTTCCTCTGTAAGCCATGCGTGTCGTATGAGGCGACTAAAATGCCGGGCGTAATACCCTAGTAGCCCCTTCGTCTGTAGAATATTCTAAAAAAAGAGATGAACAGAAATTTTACAGAACTGATATGGTTGAATGTGCGTGGATGTAGTGCAATGATAAGAAAGAGATGATTGCTAACGTTATGAATGGAAAGAAGTTGGATGTCCTAGCTTTAAATAAAAACGCAAGATATGATGTTGGGTATAATGACAGTAGTTTGTTGGACTATGTATTGGTAGAAAAGACATTGTTTGGTAGACTTGAAGATGTACATACTTATAAAGGAGCCACAGATATATCAGGTCACATTTTAGTTGTAGGAAAATGTAAGCAGCAAGAGAGAAGTAAAGGTTCATAAGCTAAAGAAGGAGGCAGTGAGGGAAAGAATTAAACAACTATTAGAGGATAGTTGGGCTAGTGAGACCATTGGTAAAGAGGTTAAAGATGTATGGTTTAGGTTTAAGAATGTAGTGTTAGAGTGTTGAGCAGACGTATGTGGTTACAGGAAAGTAAGTGAGGGAGGGAAGTTGAGTAACTAGTAGAATGATGATGTAATGAGAGAAAAAGTTAGCAGATGAGAGGTTTTAACAAAGTAGAAGTGATGCAAGGAGGGAGGAGTGTATGGAAAGAAAAAGAGAGGTTAAGAGAGTGGTGAAGCAATGTAAAAACAGAGCAATTGAGAGAGTGGATGAGATGTTATCAACAAATTTTGTTGAAAATAAGAAAAGTTATGGAGTGAGATTAATAAGTTAGAGGTACCGAGTAGATGGAGGGAATATTTTGAGGAATTGTTAAATGTTGATGAAGATAGAGAAGTTGTGATTTCGTGTATAGGAACAAGGAGAAATAACATCTTGTAGGAGTGAGGATGAGCCAGTTGTGAGTGTGGGATAAGTTTGTGAGGTAGTGCGTAGAATGAAAGGGGGTAAGGCAGCTGGGATTGATGGGATGAAGATAGAAATGTTAAAAGCAGATGGTAATATAGTTTTCTGAGTGGTTGGTTCTTTTATTTAATAACTGTATGGAAGAGGGTAAAGTACCTATGGATTGACAGAGAGCATGCATAGTTTTTGGTATAAAGGGAAAAAGGGACAAAAGAGACTGCAACAATTAAAGGGGATTAAGTCTGCTGAGTATACCTGGTAAAGTGTATGGCAGATTTATTATTGAAAGGATTAAGAGTAAGATGGAGAGCAGGATAGCAGATGAACAAGGAGGATTTAGGAAGGGTAGGGGTGTGTACACCAAGTGTTTACAGTGAAACGTATAGGTAAACAGTATATAGATAAGGGTAAAGAGGTTTTTGTAGCATTGATAGATTTTGAAAAGGCATAAGACAAGCTGGATAGGGAGCAATGTGGAAGATGTTGCAAATGTACGGAATAGATGGTAGGTTATTGATGGCAGTGAAAAGATTTTACTAGGATAGTGAGGCTTAGGTTAGAGTATGTAGGAGAGAGGGAGATTATTTCCCAGTAAAAGTAGACCTTAGACAAGGATGTGTGATGTCACCATGGTTGTTCAATATAATTACAGATGTGGCTATAGGAGAAGTGAATGCTCCGGTGTTGGCAAGAGGTGTGGGGTTCAAAGATAAAGACTGTAACACAAAGTGGGATTTGTCACAGTTGCTCTTTGCTGATGACAGTGTTTTTTAAAGGTGAATATAGGAAAGAGTAAAGTGATGATGATAGCAAAAAATTAGATAACGAATGATTGAATATCAGATTGGAGGGGAAGAGAGTATGTAGGAGGTGTATGTATTCAGATATTTAGGAGTAGATGTATCAGCTGATGGGTCTATGAATCATAGTATTGATGAGGGGGAAAATGTGAGTGGTGCATGAGGAGTCTGTGGAGACAAAAAAGGTAATGTATGAGAGTTTACTTATACCAACACTCTTATATGGGTGTGAAGCATTGGTGGTGAATATTGCAACAAGGAAATGGCCTGAGGCAGTGGAGATGTTGTGTCTGAGGGCAATGTGTGGTGTGAATATAATGCAGAGAATTCGTAGTTTAGAAATTAGGAGGTGTGGGATTACCAAAACTATTATCCAGAGGGCTGAGGATGGGTTGTAGAGGTGATTCGGACATACAGAGAGGATGGAACAAAATAAAATGACTTTGAGAGTGTATTAATTTGTGGTGGAGGGAAGGCGGGGTATAGGTCGGCCTTGGAAAGGTTGAAGGGAGGGGCTAAAGGATGCATTACCTCTGACTTTTTTTTTTTTTATTTTTCAACCGATTTATTTTATTTTTGTTGTACTTTTAGAGGTGCATATGTAGAAGCATGTGACAAAGTTTCAGTATGATTGGCCAACAAACAACAGAGAAAAAAATATAAACATAATTTTTATATATGGCAGCACGACCTGACAAATTGGCACTACGAGTGGCACTTCCGACATTCCCAACTGTTAGAATACAACTAGCACGACATTTTAACATAGCCATTTCATCTAATATATCTTATTATCAAGTTAAAAAAAAATACATTTGACAGAATTTTTGGCATTCGCCAAAATATCTGCCTTTTACCCTCCATAAAATAAAAAATATTTGAGATATTCCAAAAAATTTTATGTCTCAATTTCAAACACACTTTGTTTTATATTGTCTGTGAAAATCATTTCAATACAATCATTAATAATGGAGTTATGGAGCGAAATAAGTGAATAAGTTACTTCCGAGATATAGGCCTAGAACGTCGGCCGGCCTACAGTCTCAAAAAATTTTTTTTTTTTTTGCGCGGAAATCGCGTTTTTTTGTGTATTTCTTAGTAAACTGATGTTCTAGTGCAGTTATCCTCTTCAAAACACCGTTTTCTATCACTCACATACCAAACAATAGAACAAGGGGACGAGGAGTAACTCATTTATATCGAAATATTGCTGTTGGACTCTGGCTATATTATGGCCTATTTTATTCAGTCTAGAGTATATAACATGTTTGTTTGTTATTTATAGTGATTATTATATCATATTAGATCAATTCTGAATGATAAATAAGCCGTATAGTTAATATATAAGCTGATACAAGCATAATAATGAAGTGATTTCACCTGCCACCGTCTGGAGAGGGATCACTGCCGAGTGTACCTAGGTGCTTCCTGATAGGCTACACATCTATTGATGAGCTCCAACTATGATGCCAAATAATCAATTATTATATTATTATATTAGAAAGAATAATGCAAAGAAAAAGATTTTTTTTTTTAGATTTTGCCACCGAAGTGGCTAGTTTATTGTGCACCCCATATCCATCCTGTGGACGGTAGCGCGAGAGCATGTGGATACACAAAAGGCCTAGGAACTAGGCCCCAAAGGGTTAACAGGAATACATATGGATTTATATCTACATATCTATAGTTCACTTATCTGTTACAAGCAAATTTAGGAAATTTGCTTAGTATATCTGGTATCTTATTTTCATTAATAAGATATCTTGACATGTCACATAGGTTATTATACTGTCTGTCTCTGTATTCCTCAATAAGTGGACAATTAAGCACATAGTGTTCAAGAGAGTGACCATATACCTGATCACATAATTTACATTTAGTTTGATCATCATCTGTGTGTCTCCCAAACTGCCAGAAGTACTTGTAACCAAGCCTAAGCCTGGCCACTACAACATCAGTCAGTCTGTTCACATTGCAAGTTGCTCCATAAACATACTTATCTACGTTCATGTTATCATAGTGGGTTATAGATCTACTCAGGCTTCTAACTGCATTCCTATAACAATCATTTTCATTATTTACTTCTCTCCTAATATTATTCCTAATGCTAGACACAGTTATACCAAAGTTATATTCTACATTCTCCTTCTGGATACTCTTCTTGGCTAACATATCAACTTTATCATGAAGGAGTAATCCAATGTGTGATGGGATCCATAGCAATTGTACATTAATTCCTTTGTCCCTAATTTTTGAGTATCTATACCTGGCTTCCCCAGTGAGCATGTTGTTGGAGTCATTATATGAGCCAAGAGCCTTCAATGATGACATAGAATCAGTAATAATGATAGAGTCAAGCTCAGTGTCATAGGTTAGCTTTAGCGCCATTAGGATTGCAAACAATTCAGTTTGCAGTGTAGACGCCCAGTTGTTAATTCTTATGCCTAACTCAACAAATTTATTATCGTTCTTAACTAGGGAGGTGGCAACAAGAGCAGATGCAGCCCTGCCAGAAGACTCCTGTTTAGATCCATCAGTGTATATAACTTGTGATAACTTGTTACTACCAGCTAGGTGAGAAATTTCTTCTTGAGCAGTTGCTCTAACAAGAGATTTAAGGAAGGGATTACTAGCAATGAGCTTCTTGGGAGGGACTTGTAGGTATGTGATATTAAATGAACACATCTTCCATGGAGGGGTGAAATGCTCTTGTTGCCTACAGTGATACAGTTCATGCAGGTTATAAAACTTAATGCAATTGCACGTTTTCACAATCCATTTAGATCTGTGTGTATTTACCTCTAGACACTTGGTAAGATTCACTGTGACAGTGTCTGGTTCGTTTCTCAACATTCTAATACCGAGTACAGTGTTAATTTCAACAATCCTATCACTGATACTAGAAATACCAAGCTCCTTCCTCATGTTAAGAACTTTTGTAGATCTGGGACAGCCAAGAATAATCCTGAGAGCTTCATTTTGCATTAACTCCAAGGGTCGGAGAGAACTTTCTCTAGCTAATATCAACATGGGAGCAGCATAATCAATTAAGGACCTAACATAGGCTATGTACATCATTCTCACGATTCTCACATTTGCACCATAGTTGGGATTGTAGCCAGCAACAGCTTTGAGAGCATTTAGCCTAGCCTAGCGATAAAAAAACAAGGAAAAAATAAAAAAAAATATATGGGTTGAGAGCAGACTCGCTACCTACATCGCCGCCACCATACCTGATATAAATGATTATAATTTCTTGTAGAAACGTTGTAGAACATTCATTCTTGTACCATTGTGTTGCCAAAGAGTTAAGCTATTTTTCTGTATGAATAACTCATTTTCCATAATTTTTCGATTTTTTTCTTGAGCGCGCTGAACGGCTCCACCATGAGGGGCTAAAGCAGGTTTTGTGCATGAGGAGCTTGAACTTCCAGCAAGTATGCTTGAGCATGTTAGTTTAAGAGAGAATGGAGGCAAATGATTTTTAGGGCTTGACTTTCTGTCGGAGTATGACTCACGAAATTGTAATGACACGATTGCAAATGGACCCCACTCATGGTATGCGTTTTTTTTTTCTCTGTTGGAATGTGAGCAGGGTAATATTTATGATGGGAGTCATGGAAACCGGGAGGAAGGACTTTAGTCCTGGTGGTGGGAAGTACAGTGTCTGCACTCTGGAGGAAGTGTGTTAATGTTGCAGTTTTATAACTGTAGCGTAAACGCGCCTTCGGCAAGACAGTGATGGAGTAAATGATGTTGAAAGTTTTTTCTTTTTTTTCGGGCCATCCTACCTTGTTGGGAATGACCGATGTGTTAATAAAAAAAACCTGATTCTTGTTGACTTTGAAAAAAAACTCATTGGCAACATGGCCTTACACTCAGCCTCAGTTCTAGACTCGTGGAACTCCATGCTCGTCAAGCACTGCAAAAAAAAACACTTTCTCTTGCCTTAAGTATGTTATGAAGAGTGAGCCTTGACACGGGTGTCGTCCCACAGTCGCTAAGAGGAACGGATGTAACTTCACTCCATAAAGATGGCAGTAAAGCAATATCAGAGAATTATACACCAACAACTCTTACGTCCTACATCATAAAAAAATCTTTGAAAGAGTTCTAAGAAGTATGATCACCAACCACATGGATTACCAACAACTGCACAATCGAGGGCAAAATGGGTTTAGAGCAGGTTGCTCCTGCCTCTCGCAACTACTGGAGCACTTTGATATGGTCTTGGATGGAATGGAAGACACACAATACACATGTATTATACACACAAACTTTGAAAAAGCCTTCGACAAGTTATATAGTGTACAAAAGGCATACAAAAAGAATAACTGGCAAAAAAGGGCAGATAGATCTTCAATTTTCGTACTAATCACACACCAAGAGTAATGGAAAACAAAGTTAAGTCAGACGCTGATACAGTGAAAAGCTTTGTTCACAAGGCACAGTACTCACTCCCATCCTGTTCCTCATCCTCACATCAGACATAGACAGAGATGTAAATTATAGCAACATGTCTTCTTTTGCTGAAGATACTAGAGTCTACGTGAGTGACATCCACTGAGGACTCGCTAATATAAACCCAACTATATAAACAAAGTTTTCCAATGGGTAACGGAAAACAATATGATGTTCAATGAGAACAAGTTTCAATTACTCAATTATGGAAAACTGGAGGAAATGATAGCTTGAACGGCTTAAACTATAAATTCTAACCTCACACTAGAGCAAAAAAGTAGTGTGAAGGACTTTGGAGTGTTAATGTAAGAGAATATTACCTTCAAGGATCACATACTGTCACTAACACATCTTCGAGGAAAATTATTGGATGGATAATGAGAATTTTCAAAATTATTGATGCTATACCAATGATGGTCCTTTTTAGATCACTAATTCTATCTAGGCTGGAGTACAGCTATACACAACAGTTCAATTCAAGGCTGGTGAAATCGCAGATATAGAGAATGTACAGAGGACACTCAATGCGCCTTAAATGCACCATAATTAATGGTAACATTTTGATTCACTTGACCTGTACTTCCTGGAGCGCAGGCAAGAGAGATACATCTTAACTTACACCAGACCACGAGGGGCTGATACTTAATCTGCACACAGAAATCACTTCCTATGAAAGCAAAAGACCAAGAAGATGGTGCAGCATACACCCTATTAAAAGAAGGTGCAGCAGGAATAAGTGTCCGGGACCCAAGGCTGTTCACTAGCCACCTGCAGTCATACCTAAGCTATGGGAGTTAGCATGGGGTGTTACCAAGCACCACGGCTTGTTGTAGTGTATTGGAGAAGGAGGTTCTACTTCTTCAGGAGGAAAATAGGAGGCTGAAGCTTAGCCTACATGAGTTTGGAAGTGAGTGTGAGAAGGATTTAGCTGGTAAGGAGGAAATGATCACTAGCAGTGTTAGTGGCAGCTGCTTTAAGTGACAAGTGGTTCATAATTCAGGAAGAACGAAGATAAGGAAGGTTAAGAGAGAAGATGTGATGGTAGGAAATCGATTCTATGTTCTCCAGGACGAGTGCACTTCAGTAGTTAGTGAGGTTGAAGGTACCACTGATTCACCTGCTAATCAAGGTAAGAATATTTTAATAGAAGGAGATTCTCAGGTAAGATACATGGACAATGCTTTTTGTTACAGAGATAGAAAGGTCAGACAGAGGGTGTGCCTTCCTGGAGCTGGTGTTGGTGACATAGTCAGCAGGTTGGATAATATTATGTCAGGTAATGGGAACAAGCCCATTATCTGTCTTAGTGCTAGGGGTAATGACATTGGGAAGGGCAGGAGACAGGAGCTGCTGGAAAAGTGCAGGTCAGCCATAGAAGTAGTTAGGTCTAAGGGAGGGATCCCAGTCATATGGAGCATCTTACCTAGAAAGGGAATGGGCAATGAATGGACGTCTAGTGCAATTGGTATAAACTGCTGGCTAGACAGGTAATGCAAGGAACTTGCACTCCCATTCATTGATAACTGGGAACTATTCTTTGGCAAACGTGATATGTATGCAAGGGATGGGGTTCATCTCTCTGGGGACAGAGTGACTGCATTAGCCAATTCGAGTGAGAGGGTAATTGATGACTTGTCTAGGAATTTAAACTGATAGATTATGGAGGTATGGGTTTCTGTGGAAACAATCAGGCTGCAGTATTAGGGTTAAAAACAGCAGTTATTACCGGGATACCTCAGGGATATTGTGGAAAATATTTTAATTTTCCGAAACTATAGTGCCTAATAGGTGTTTAATGTGTCTATATGGGTCAAAAATGTATTTGAAAATAGAGTAGAACCAAGAGTTCCCTTTGCGCATGCGCGGATGTGCGGGGGGAGGGAGGCGGATTGTTTTTGAATGTGGTGAGGAGGCTGGGAAGCATGGAATCACGAAATTGGCATTCACGGCGGCCTAAGGATTAATATAGGCCTCATTTCGTAATAGGAAGTGTCGTAACTGTTCCTGGTGGAGAGTGAGGGAACGTGATTTACGGGACCACGGTAATAAAGTGGAAAAATGAGTGAATAAGGGTAGGACCGGGTTACTGGCGCGTCACTATGGACTGTGTCCTGGGAAAAATTACCCATGGTTTAATCATCACTCATCGGTCTCAGATCTTAATGGAGTGATCTCTAATGTGTATAATAATTATGAGACATTGAATCGTCTTGTGAATTGTAATGTAATTAATGCTAATAACGCTAAGTTAAGATAATGCGTGAAGCGAAATAAGTCGCCTTGCTTGGAGTGAACACGTTAGACCTTGTTGTTCCAGAGACGAGGAAAGTGAAGCTCATTGAGTCACGACTTCTAAAGCAGGACAAACCAACGGATACCTCGTCCTGCTGGAATGAGAACCGTGTCGGTGTAGCAGGACATCGAAAAGAGATGGTGAATGGAGGAAATAAGGAGTATCAATCACCCACAGTTAAGTAACCCTTCTAGTTATAACAGACTTATGCTGGCCAGTTGTGTTATGTTGTAATTAGATAGGTTATGAGTGATCCAGCTACATCAAGTGACCACCAGAGAACATCTGGTAAGTGGTGGGATTATGTACAAATGTTTTCCTTGATGGATGTATCCAGGTGTATCCTACCCCCCCCCCCCCTTCATTCAGCTAAACTAATATAATCTATACAGTCCACAATTAATTAGTAGCACCGTACTTGTGGGTGCTATCCAATCCATACTGGTCTCGGATAGATATGGATAAGATTGTGAGGTCGAAGGGGCCACCTGTAGTGACCAGAGGTGGTTAAGTTTTCTCACATGTCTACACGGGGTGACTACGGTAAACAATATGGTTGTCTCCCAATGAGACTACTTGTATGTATATAATGTTGAGGTACATACAGATAAGCACCCTAGAAAATTTTCCATATCTGCCCGCTGGTCCTTCCTGAACCGGATGCAATCAGTGAAAAAATTAATTGAATTAATTACTTAATAATTAAGTGACTGATTGAAGGAAGTGGGTGTAGGGTGCACAAGTTTAATCGATCGTGTGATGGATGATAATTAGCCCAATAAATTGCTAGCACATGGGTGGCTAGGATTTATACAAGAGTAAAGTGCAAGAATTACTCTTATAAGGCGCCTACTTAAGTTGTATAATCAGTGATTAATAATTCTCTAACCATGACTGGATCTAATGGAGTTAATGTGGCTGACAAGTCCGTGAATTTTAGAGTAATGAAAGCATCATTACAGGCTATTAAAAGCCATGTGACGAAGGCATTTGATTTAGTGAATCAAAGAACCGTGAACCTTAATGAATTAAAGTTATATTTAGATGGTTTAGAGAGTAGATTTGATTGGTACAAATTGTGGTTTAAAGACTGTGAAAGAGATCTGCTGGAGAATTGTGCAGATGGAATGGAAATGAATGTTTTAATTAATCAACATTACGAATTGGAAGAAAAACTGTCTTGTAAAAGTAAGGCTTTGAATAAATTAAAGGGTGTAAGCCAGGCAGTTGATCAACCTATTAATGCAAAGGGTGGGTTTGCCAAAACCTCCATAGTACGGTCTGGAGGAAATCAGACTAGGTCGGCAGGAATTAATTGTTCAATTGCAGACCAGCCAGCCAAACAGTTCTAAGGATATAACACATAATGACGCTGAAGTATCTGTCAAGTCTCAAAAGGGAAAAATAATCCCAGTGGTAATAATCATAGTTAAGAGTTAAATAGGCACATATCAAGTCAGGAATCAGTAATAGTGGTTCCTCACATCAAGGTAAGAGGAATAAGTACCTCAGTAAGTGTAACCCAGTTAATAAGAGGTCAGGCAAGGAAAAGAGAGACTGCCTCTTCTGCCAGGGTACTCATTTCACTAAAAATTGTAATGCCTATAATTCGTGGGATATTAAAGTGGAGAGGATGAAAGAACTTGACAGATTTATCAGATGTCTAGACAATCATAATGTAAAGGATAGTCATACCAAATTGAACAGTTGCTATCAATGCAACAAGGGAAAGCACCATGCAGTTATGTGCAGGGTTGTATGTGATTCTTATAATAATGGTGACAATAATGATAATGTTAATAACCCTGACACTACAGTGACTGATGTAAAGGTTGCAGCTAATGGCAATAATGATGGCCTAGCTGAGGTAGCCTTGCCGGCGTTGGATGTAAAAATTCAGGATAAAGGGCATAAATCCAAAACCATACGGCGTCACTCTCCTCAACACTGGTACGGGCCATGTAATATATGGCAGACTACCGCATAGTAATAATGACTAGAGGAAGTAGTGAATACGGTCACGGTGTCTTACTCATGAAAGGTCAACCCAGTACAAGTATTCTTCTATCGAGAATGATGTTGAACCAGTCTAATTTGTGGGAGCTGGACAGCATAGGGATTAATATAAATGAGGAAAGTCCAAATGATTCCTTTACTCAGGAACAATACCTGAAGGATGTTAAATGTGAATCTGGACATTACTGGGTGCGACTTCCGTGGAAGCTTGACCGTCCAGAATTACCTACTAATTATAGGATGGCGTATGGACAGTTAAAGGGCCCAGCTCTGCGAACTGAGCAAGACACCAAAATTGTTGACTGCTTATAATGATATAATTAATAAACAGTTAAATAATAAATTGTTCTTACTTCAGGCGACGATAAATGCACATCTTAAGTGCACAGGTGGTCCACTGAGCGAAGTAATTGGGTAAATAATCTTATGTGGACAATTTCCGGGTGTGACGTCAACTGAAGAGGAACTAATAAGGATATGTGAAGGGGTTAATGAAATAATGCAGTAAGGTGTTGGGACTGACTTGGGACACTGAGAGAGACTTGTTATTGTTAACGTCTCATAATTCCAGTATACCCAATAAATTAATCCAGGGAGCATAGGCTTATGCCCCTGAGAGAATGGAACACTAATTAGTCCATTTTGAGGGATCAATAAATATGGATGGCCATGGAGTTGGTGCCTATATGCAGTAATGTGCTGGGGCTGACTTGGGATACTGAGAGAGACTTGTTATTGTTAAAGTCTCATAATTCCAGTATGCCCAATAAATTAATCCAGGGAGCATAGGCTTATGCCCCTGAGAGGATGGAACACTAATTAGTCCATTTTGAGGGTTCAATAAATATGGATGGCCATGGAGTTGGTGCCTATATGCAGTAATGTGCTGGGGCTGATTTGGGATACTGAGAGAGACTTGTTATTGTTAAAGTCTCATAATTCCAGTATGCCCAATAAATTAATCCAGGGAGCATAGGCTTATGACCCTGAGAGAATGGAACACTAATTAGTCCATTTTGAGGGTTCAATAAATATGGATGGCCATGGAGTTGGTGCCTATATGCAGTAATGTGCTGAGGCTGACTTGGGATACTGAGAGAGACTTGTTATTGTAAAGTCTCATAATTCCAGTATGCCCAACAAATTAGCCCCGAGAGCATAGACTTAGTGTCGTACCTTACAATAAGAGGGAAATTGTTAATACCAGAAGCATGGAGGCTTGAGTGTGCTTTGGATGGAGCCCTACCTGAGGAGTTAACAGGTGGAAAGAATTAATGGGTGATTATGTAAATATCAATGTTGGAGTTCCCAAGCCAGGTGGCCAGTGAAGATGAGAGAAAATTGTACTCTACATTATGTAAGTCGTCTAGCAACGACCTCCGCCCGGCCGCAGTGTGGAAAATATTTTAATTTTCCGAAACTATAGTGCCTAATAGGTGTTTAATGTGTCTATATGGGTCAAAAATGTATTTGAAAATAGAGTAGAACCAAGAGTTCCCTTTGCGCATGCGCGGATGTGCGGGGGGAGGGAGGCGGATTGTTTTTGAATGTGGTGAGGAGGCTGGGAAGCATGGAATCACGAAATTGGCATTCACGGCGGCCTAAGGATTAATATAGGCCTCATTTCATAATAGGAAGTGTCGTAACTGTTCCTGGTGGAGAGTGAGGGAACGTGATTTACGGGACCACGGTAATAAAGTGGAAAAATGAGTGAATAAGGGTAGGACCGGGGACTGGCGCGTCACTATGGACTGTGTCCTGGGAAAAATTACCCTTGGTTTAATCATCACTCATCGGTCTCAGATCTTAATGGAGTGATCTCTAATGTGTATAATAATTATGAGACATTGAATCGTCTTGTGAATTGTAATGTAATTAATGCTAATAACGCTAAGATATGTTTAAAAGACAATATTCAAATGTTTTCCTTGAATAAAGTTGCTAGTAACCGTACTTGTGGGTGCAAATCAATTGATCAACAAACAAGGTGGTTAAGAGAGATAGCAGATGGCAACGAGTGACTAGCTCACTTAAGGTTTACTATACAAATAGTAGGAGTCTAAGAAATAAGATAGATGAGCTAAGATTACTTGCAAGTGTAGGTAATATAGATATTATTGGTATAACAGATACCTGGTTCAACCTGAAAGTTAGAGAAATGCATTCTGAATGCAACATACAGGGTTATAAACTTTTCCAAACTGATTGGGTCAACAGGAAGGGTGGTGGAGTGGAGATGTATGTCAGAGAAAATTTTAATTTTTGTCTTAGGCATGATATAAGATTAGAAACATCGAACACAGAATCTGTCTGGCTACAGTTTCTCCAGGGTCGTGACAAATTAATTTTAGGTGTGATTTATAGGCCCCCAAACCTTAATAGGGAGTGCAGTAAACTGTTATGGGACGAAATTCATAAGGCATCTAGATATGAAAATGTTGTAATAATGCGAGATTTTAACTTCAGACAAATTGATTGGAACAATATGACAGGAAATCTTGAGTCTAGTGACTTTATCGATACCGTTCAGGATTGCTTTTTAGAACATGTTGTGACAGAACCAACTAGAGGAAACAATCTGCTTGACTTGGTTCTTGTCAACAAAGATTCGCTAATTAATAATCTTGAGGTTAATGATGTGCTTGGGGAAAGTGATCACAAATCACTTAGTTTCAATATATCAAGGAATTACCCAGATAACTGCAATCAAATCTTTGTCCCAGATGTTCGTTTGGCCGACTTCATGGGACTGAAAAATTACCTTGGTGGGCTAAATTGGGATGTCCTGACTATGGGTCAGGTAGGTGATCTTGGTTGCCAATATGAAGTTTTTCAGAGCATAGTTCTAGCTGCTCAGACAACTTTTGTGCCGAGTAGGGAAATTAGATGTAACAAAAATGATCCCAAATGGGTAAGCAATACATTAAAACATCTCATTGGCCGAAAGAGAGGCATATGTAGGAGTATCAAAAAAGGGGATGGGCAGTTAAGAAATCAATACATTCAATTAAAGAGAGAAATAAAGAAAGGAATAAGAAAAGCAAAAATGGATTATTAGGCTAAGGAAGCAAGGGATTCAAAGACTAACCCAAAAGGGCTCTTTCAGGTATACAGAAGTAAGATTAGCGACAAGATGGTCAGATCACTAACAGTGATAAGGATATGTGTGAAATTCTCAATACCTACTTCACCCAGGAAAATACTTGTGATATTCCTGAAATAATAAATTATTAGAACAAGACGATAATAAACTATGTACGATTGCAGTAACTAGTGACATGGTCCTCAGACAAATAGAGAAACTAAAAACTAACAGATCCCCAGGCCCTGATGAACTGTTTGCAAGGGTGTTAAAGGAATGTAAAGAGGAACCTAGGATACCTTTGGCTAATCTTTTTAACATATCACTACAAACTGGCATAGTGCCTGATAAGTGGAAAATGGCAAATGTAATACCTATTTACAAGGCAGGTGACAGATCCTTGGCTTCGAACTACTGACCAATAAGCCTTACCTCCATAGCGGGAAAATTTATGGAATCAATAATTGCCGAAACAATTCGTAGCCATCTTGATAGGCACAGATTGATTAATGAATCTCAACACGGTTTTACAAAGGGGCGTTCCTGTCTTACAAATTTACTAACATTTTCACTAAGGTGTTTGAGGAGGTAGATCATGGTAATGAATATGATATTTTGTATATGGACTTCAGTAAGGCTTTCAATAGAGTTCCACATCAGAGGCTATTGAGGAAACTTAAGGCACACGGAATAGGAGGAGAAATTTTTTCCTGGGTAGAGGTATGGCTGACAGATAGGCAGCAGAGAGTTTGCATAAATGGGGAGAAATCAGAATGGGGTCACGTCACGAGTGGTGTTCCTTAGGGGTCAATGTTGGGTTCATTGTTGTTCACAATTTACATAAACGACATAGATGAGGGAATAAATAGCGACATAAGCGAATTTGCTGATGACGCCAAAATAGGCCGTCCATTTCATTCTAATGAGGACACTAGAGCACTCCAGGATGATTTGAATAGACTGATGCAATGGTCGGAGAAGTGGCAGATGCAGATTGATATAGACGAATGCAAAGTACTAAATGTTGGACAGGAAAATAACCATGCGACATATAAACTAAATAATGTAGATCTTAACCCTTTGACTGAAACAACCCCCAATCCTGAGGTGTCTCCTGGTGTCGCAAGTTTTTAAAAAAAAAAAATATTTTTTTCCTATGAAATGATAGAGAATCTTTTCCCGATTGTAATGACACAAAACAAACGAAATTTGATGGAAAAGTGATGGGATTACGCACTCGCGAAGTTAGCTACCTCGGCAATTTCGCCCATTTTGAGCCCTATTTTCGGCTAATTACTTTGTTCCAATCGACCAAACTCATAGCTATTTCTTTAGAACTTCCTTTTTTCTATCGATTGAGTACAAGAAACTGCCCATTTACCGATTTCAACTGCCCAGTACCGTGGTCAGAAATTTGCAATTTGGCCAATTTCACGAAAATTAAAAATTATGACAATTTCACAATAAGGTCAAGAATGAACAATGCAGACATTCCTGGCTCTACAATAACATTTTCTTTGTTCACCAGTCATGTCTCCAGGCCCCTCTGATATTACTCTTGCTTTCTATTTTGAATTTTTATTCAAAAAAAAAAATTGAAGATTTACTGTTATGCAGACTACTGCAATACTGTAATAATTGTATAAATAACATCGACCAATTCATGACTGCATATTAGAATGGCTAGTTGGACTTTTATTGGAAAATAACATCATTTGTTTACTTTTGAACATCCACAAAAATCAAACATTTCCCCTATTTTGAGCCCCATTTCCAGTTTTTTTTATAAGAAAATCAATCAAAATCACCACTATTTCTATAATATGTTTTCCATTCTATCAAATGAGACAAAGAAAACGAGAATACAACCATAAATACTATACAAAAATAGACCACAAAGTCGGCATTTTAATTAAAAAAAAACTGTTGGAGTTTTCTTTTTCTCATTATACACTGCGTGCTCCAGGATCTTTTTATATGGTGCACACTGACCATACAGACCCATTCTCTCACATGTGGGCCTATCAGCTTTCTCCTGCTTGATTTGAAGCCGCTAGAATTTATGAGTATATACGTCAACCACGGTACCTCGTAAGACGTATATTTACGACCGCGACAGGATTGCGAAAAGAATTTAGGGGTTAGCAGCAATTTAAAACCAATACAACAGTGTATTAGTGTTAGCAATAAAGTTAACAGAATTTTTGGCTTCATATCTAGAAGTATAAATAATAGAAGTCCTCAGGTTGTTCTTCAACTCTATATATCCTTGGTTAGGACTCATTTAGACTATGCTGCCCAGTTCTAGTCACCGTATTACAGAATGGATATAAAGGCTGTGGAAAACGTACAGAGGAGGATGACAAAGATGGTCCCATGTATCAGAAATCTTCCCTATGAGGACAAACTGAGGGCCCTGAATCTGCACTCTCTCGAAAGGCGTAGAATTAGGGAGGATATGATTGAGGTGTATAAATTGAAAACAGGAATATTTAAAGGGGAGGTAAATAGCGTGCTGAAAACTTCCAGCCAAGACAGGATTCGCAGCAATGGTTTCAAGCTGGAAAAATTCAGATTCAGAATGGATATAGGAAAGCACTGGTTTGGTGATAAAGTTGTGGATGAGTGGAACAAACTCCCGAGTACAGTTATTGAGGCTAAAACGTTGTGTAGTTTTAAAAGTAGGTTAGGTAAATACATAAGTGGGTGTGGGTGGGTGTGAGTTTGACCGGACTAGCTTGTGCTGCTGGGTCTGGTGCCGTGCTCCTTTCTTGAGTGGAGGTGACCAGACTGGGTGGGTCATTGGACTAATCCAGGGGGGGACATGGACCTTATCCGCATAGGTCAGTAGGCCTGTTGCAGTGTTCCTTCTTTCTTTTGTTCTTATGTTCTTATCTTCTTATAAGGGAAATTACCAATAGACACCTAAATAACAAAATGGCACAATACTATAACTGGAACAATACACAAATAACCTGCACATAGCAGAAAGAAGCTTTTACGCTTCGGTTCAACTTGGACCATTGACTAGGTACACTAGCACATGAAGATGAGTGAGCCAGTATATGTAGGAGAGTAGGACAGTGACGGGACAAAGAAAGGAAGAAAGAAGGAGGTGGTGAAGTAGTGGTAGAGGTACAGGTAATTCTTGAAGTGGAAGTAGCAGTAGTAGTAGTAGTAGTAGTGGTAGTAGGTAGTAGTAGTAGTAGTAGTAGTGGTAGTAGGTAGGGGGATTAGTAGTAGTGGCACAAGAGAAAGAAAAGGGAATGAAGAGAGACAAAAGCAGTAGCAGTAGTAGAGTAGTACTAGTAGTAGTGGAAGTAGAAGTGGAGTAAGTCTAAGGACAAAACAAAGGAGCACTGCAGAAGAGCTAATGACACACAAGGGTGGAACCAAAAACTCAAGGAGAGGAAAGCTCTAGGACAGGACACACAGTGAAAATATAAGAAAGAAGAAGTGGTAGTAAGAGGAAGAAGAAAAGAAATAATCATGTAAAGTCACGAGTGTTCTGAAGGTTGGAACATTTGACATTGTAATGAGAAAGGAAGGTATCTACAAAGCCAGGATTAAGATTTATATTAGGAAAGTTGTGTATAAGTAATGTTTCAGGAAGACGGCGTCCGTGAAGGCTAGAAGCAGGGTAGACAGTTTTAGAAGCAGACCAATCAAAAGGGTAACTGTGATTTTTATTATGACATAAAGAGAGCGGCCAGTTTCTTAAAGTGTTGAAGAGGACAAGAGGACCAGCAAACAGAATAGACTCAAGAAGCGTCAATAACAGTAGGAGAGGCACGAACTAGATTACTGCTAAGGATGTTAGTTTGGTGAAAAGTAAGTTTGGTGTCTAAGGAACGGAGATTAGAAAGATTGGAAATATGAGAAAGAGAGAGAACAGGAGATTGCACTGGAGTAGAGCGTCTAGGAGAGAAGAAAGTCCGTTTAGCACGTGAGAAGGCAGTTTATGACATTGGAAGGGTAGACAAAACTGAAGCACCCTTCTTTCCCTTCCTTACCACGCGCTCAAGTACCATCCCTTCATCGAGTACTTCCTCCCTCACTGCACATTCAATCTCGCATTCCTCGCTTTCTCATCACACAATCAAGGCTTCTTCCATTACCCAATAAATTATCCATCTTTACTATCTTAACATCCAGCCCTCCCTCCTTCGCAAATTCAAGTACCACAAACTCTAGCATCCATCCATCCCTTCCTCACCCAACACTCATGCATGCACTCATTCTTCTCTCACAGCTCACTGAAGTACTCGTCCTTTCTCCCTCACCACTCACTCTAGCACCAATCTCCCATCACTCCCTCACCACACTTTTCAGCAACTATCCTTCCTTCCCTTACACCACACTCTCAAGCTGTCATCCCTCCCTAGTTAATCAGGCACTCAAACACCCATTCTTCCATCCCTTTTCACTCCTTTACGTACCCATCCCTTCCTGACAACACACTCAAGCAGTCATCCCTCAAAACACAATAAAAAACCAATCCATCCATCTCTCACCACACAATGAAGCAACAATCCATACCTCTCTCTCCACACATTGAACCACCAATCCCTCTCTCATCCATGAAGCACCTCTCTCACACACACAATGAAGCAACACATCCAATTCCATCATCCATCTCTCACCACACATTGAAGCACCAATCCATCCCTCTCTCACTACACACTGAAGCACATATCCATCCCTCTCTCACTACACACTGAAGCACATATCCATCCCTCTCTCACTACACACTGAAGCACATATCCATCCCTCTCTCACTACACACTGAAGCACCTATCCATCTCTCTCTCATTTAACATTCATGTATACCGCCCCCTCCTTCACCACACTCTCAAGCACCGCTTTTCTCTTCAACACACCCCAAGCACCGCTTCTCCTCCTTCTCAACTCACTCCAAGGACCGTTCTCTCCTCAACACACCCGAAGCACCGCTTCTCCTCTTTGTCAACACATCCAAGCACCGCTCCCCCTCCTTGTCAACATACCCCAAGCACCGCTCCTCCTCCTTGTCAACACATCCCAAGCACCGCTCCTCCTCCTTGTCAACACATCCCAAGCACCGCTCCTCCTCCTTGTCAACGCATCCCAAGCACCGCTCCTCCTCCTTGTCAACATACCCCAAGCACCGCTCCTCCTTGTCAACACATCCCAAGCACCGCTTCTCCTCCTTGTCAACACATCCCAAGCACCGCTCCTCCTCCTTGTAAACACACCCAAAACATCGCTTCTCCTCCTCAACACACCCCAAGCACCTCTTCTCATCCACCTCCTTGTCAACACATCCCAAGCACCGCTCCTCCTCCTTGTAAACACACCCAAAACATCGCTTCTCCTCCTCAACACACCCCAAGCACCTCTTCTCCTCCTCCTCAACACACCCCAAGCACCGCTTCTCCTCCTCCTCAACACACCCCAAGCACCGCTTCTCCTCCTCCTCAACACACCCCAAGCACCGCTTCTCCTCCTCCTCAACACACCCCAAGCACCGCTTCTCCTCCTCTAAACACCCCAAACAACACTTCTCCTCCTCCTCAACACACCCACCGCTTCTCCTCCTCAAGCACCTCTTCTCCTCTTTCTCAACACACCCCAAGCACCGCTTCTCCTCCTCCTCAACACACCCCAAGCACCGCTTCTCCTCCTCAACACACCCAAAGCACCACTTCTCCTTCTCAGCACACCCTGAGCACTGCTTCTCCTCCTCAACACACCCCAAGCACCTCTTCTCCTCCTCCTCAACACACCCCAATCACCTCTTCTCCTCCTCCTCAACACACCCCAAGCACCGCTTCTCCTCCTCCTCAA
Source organism: Cherax quadricarinatus (assembly GCF_038502225.1). Taxonomy (NCBI): domain Eukaryota; kingdom Metazoa; phylum Arthropoda; class Malacostraca; order Decapoda; family Parastacidae; genus Cherax; species Cherax quadricarinatus. The sequence continues at coordinate 4,268 of NW_027195880.1, read as the reverse complement.
CACACCCCAAGCACCGCTTCTCCTCCTCAACACACCCCAAGTACCGCTTCTCCTCCTCAACACACCCAAAGTACCGCTTTTCCTTCTCAGCACACCCCGAGCACTGCTTCTCCTCCTCAACGCACCCTAAGTACCGCTTCTCCTCCTCAAAACACCCCAAACAACACTTCTCCTCCTCCTCAACACACCCCAAGCACCGCTTCTCCTCCTCATCACACCCGAAGCACCTCTTCTCCTCCTCCTCAACACACCCCAAGCACCGCTTCTCCTCCTCCTCAACACACCCCAAGCACCGCTTCTCCTCCTCAACACACCCCAAGTACCGCTTCTCCTCCTCAACACACCAAAAGCACCGCTTCTCCTCCTCAACACACCACAAGCACCGCTTCTCCCTTCTCTCTCTCCTCAATCTCAAGCAGTCGTCCTTTATTTCCTCAACGTACACTCACGAATTCAGTCTTTCATTCCTCGCTATACACTCAAGCTTCTATTCCTTTCTCCTTCACCACATCCTCAAAAATCCAGTCCTTCCTTTCTCAGCACACAATACAACACTAATCCCTCAGTCCCTGACAACACTACCTAGCACCAATTCCCATCCTTCCTCACCACACACTGAAGCATCCATTACTAACTATCTCACCTAATACTCAAGCCTTCATCTACCTCGTAGACACACTGCACCACACATTGCTGCCGCTCTCTCTCCATATACTCAAGTAGACACACTCTACCACACATTGCTGCCTCTCTCTCCATATACTCCAGTAGACACACTCTACCACACATTGCTGCCTCTCTCTCCATATACTCCAGTAGACACACTCTACCACACATTGCTGCCTCTCTCTCCATATACTCCAGTAGACACACTCTACCACACATTGCTGCCTCTCTCTCCATATACTCCAGTAGACACACTCTACCACACATTGCTGCCTCTCTCTCCATATACTCCAGTAGACACACTCTACCACACATTGCTGCCTCTCTCTCCATATACTCCAGTAGACACACTCTACCACACATTGCTGCCTCCCTCTCCATATACTCAAGTAGACACACTCTACCACACATTGCTGCCTCCCTCTCCATATACTCCAGTAGACACACTCTACCACACATTGCTGCCTCTCTCTCCATATACTCCAGTAGACACACTCTACCACACATTGCTGCCTCTCTCTCCATATACTCCAGAAGTCACACTCTACCACACATTGCTGCCTCTCTCTCCATATACTCAAGTAGACACACTCTACCACACATTGCTGCCTCTCTCTCCATATACTCCAGTAGACACACTCTACCACACATTGCTGCCTCTCTCTCCATATACTCAAGTAGACACACTCTACCACACATTGCTGCCTCTCTCTCCATATACTCCAGTAGACACACACTACCACACATTGCTGCCTCTCTCTCCATATACTCAAGTAGACACACTCTACCACACATTGCTGCCTCTCTCTCCATATACTCCAGTAGACACACTCTACCACACATTGCTGCCTCTCTCTCCATATACTCCAGTAGACACACTCTACCACACATTGCTGCCTCTCTCTCCATATACTCCAGTAGACACACACTACCACACATTGCTGCCTCCCTCTCCATATACTCCAGTAGACACACTCTACCACACATTGCTGCCTCTCTCTCCATATACTCCAGTAGACACACTCTACCACACATTGCTGCCTCCCTCTCCATATACTCAAGTAGACACACTCTACCACACATTGCTGCCTCCCTCTCCATATACTCCAGTAGACACACTCTACCACACATTGCTGCCTCTCTCTCCATATACTCCAGTAGACACACTCTACCACACATTGCTGCCTCCCTCTCCATATACTCAAGTAGACACACTCTACCACACATTGCTGCCTCTCTCTCCATATACTCCAGTAGACACACTCTACCACACATTGCTGCCTCTCTCTCCATATACTCCAGTAGACACACTACCACACATTGCTGCCTCTCTCTCCATATACTCCAGTAGACACACTACCACACATTGCTGCCTCTCTCTCCATATACTCCAGTAGACACACTACCACACATTGCTGCCTCCCTCTCCATACACTCCAGTAGACACACTCTACCACACATTGCTGCCTCTCTCTCCATACACTCCAGTAGACACACTCTACCACACATTGCTGCCTCTCTCTCCATATACTCCAGTAGACACACTACCACACATTGCTGCCTCCCTCTCCATACACTCCAGTAGACACACTCTACCACACATTGCTGCCTCTCTCTCCATACACTCCAGTAGACACACTCTACCACACATTTCTGCCTCTCTCTCCATACACTCCAGTAGACACACTACCACACATTGCTGCCTCCCTCTCCATACACTCCAGTAGACACACTCTACCACACATTGCTGCCTCTCTCTCCATATACTCCAGTAGACACACTCTACCACACATTGCTGCCTCTCTCTCCATACACTCCAGTAGACACACTCTACCACACATTGCTGCCTCTCTCTCCATATACTCCAGTAGACACACTCTACCACACATTGCTGCCTCTCTCTCCATATACTCCAGTAGACACACTCTACCACACATTGCTGCCTCCCTCTCCATACACTCCAGTAGACACACTCTACCACACATTGCTGCCTCTCTCTCCATACACTCCAGTAGACACACTCTACCACACATTGCTGCCTCCCTCTCCATACACTCCAGTAGACACACTCTACCACACATTGCTGCCTCTCTCTCCATATACTCCAGTAGACACACTACCACACATTGCTGCCTCTCTCTCCATATACTCCAGTAGACACACTACCACACATTGCTGCCTCCCTCTCCATATACTCCAGTAGACACACTACCACACATTGCTGCCTCCCTCTCCATATACTCCAGTAGACACACTACCACACATTGCTGCCTCCCTCTCCATATACTCCAGTAGACACACTACCACACATTGCTGCCTCCCTCTCCATATACTCCAGTAGACACACTACCACACATTGCTGCCTCTCTCTCCATATACTCCAGTAGACACACTACCACACATTGCTGCCTCCCTCTCCATATACTCCAGTAGACACTCTACCACACATTGCTGCCTCCCTCTCCATATACTCCAGTAGACACACACTACCACACATTGCTGCCTCCCTCTCCATATACTCCAGTAGACACACTACCACACATTGCTGCCTCCCTCTCCATATACTCCAGTAGACACACTCTACCACACATTGCTGCCTCTCTCTCCATATACTCCGGTAGACACACTCTACCACACATTGCTGCCTACCTCTCCATATACTCCAGTAGACACACTCTACCACACATTGCTGTCTCTCTCTCCATATACTCCAGTAGACACACTCTACCACACATTGCTGCCTCTCTCTCCATATACTCCAGTAGACACACTCTACCACACATTGCTGCCTCTCTCTCCATATACTCCAGTAGACACACACTACCACACATTGCTGCCTCTCTCTCCATATACTCCAGTAGACACACACTACCACACATTGCTGCCTCTCTCTCCATATACTCCAGTAGACACACTCTACCACACATTGCTGCCTCCCTCTCCATATACTCCAGTAGACACACTACCACACATTGCTGCCTCCCTCTCCATATACTCCAGTAGACACTCTACCACACATTGCTGCCTCTCTCTCCATATACTCCAGTAGACACACTCTACCACACATTGCTGTCTCTCTCTCCATATACTCCAGTAGACACACTCTACCACACATTGCTGCCTCTCTCTCCATATACTCCAGTAGACACACACTACCACACATTGCTGCCTCTCTCTCCATATACTCCAGTAGACACACTCTACCACACATTGCTGCCTCTCTCTCCATATACTCCAGTAGACACACACTACCACACATTGCTGCCTCTCTCTCCATATACTCCAGTAGACACACTCTACCACACATTGCTGCCTCTCTCTCCATATACTCCAGTAGACACACTACCACACATTGCTGCCTCTCTCTCCATATACTCCAGTAGACACACACTACCACACATTGCTGCCTCTCTCTCCATATACTCCAGTAGACACACTCTACCACACATTGCTGCCTCTCTCTCCATATACTCCAGCATACAGTCCTCCATCTTTCACATGCACACAAGCACTTATTACTTCTTCACCACAATTAGTGTAGTTCATATATCTTGATGGTCATTGTAACAAATATTGTTGTGATAGTGTAATAAATAGTGTGA